>NC_050532.1:25847846-25859272 GCF_002922805.2 Oryzias melastigma | reverse complement strand
ATCAGGAAGCAACAAACTTCCTGCCTGCAGTGGAAACATCCGAGTCAGAGTCCGTAAAGGGATGAAATGGGATCCCAAGCAGCAGCAGCCATGAGAGTGGCGGCGGTAGTTGAATTGTGAGCAGCGGAGCAGCTCTCTGGCAATCAGAGAGTCGCTACGCCGTTTAACAGAACATTAGAATCTGGAATGTGTACAATGCATGAATCAAGTGTTTGGTGGGTTTTTATGGAAGCCGTGTCGCACGCCTCACTATTCTGGGACTGAAATGATCATAAAGCAGGAATCATATTTATTATCTGCCACTTTTCATATTCATAATTGACCTGTCTTCTGTGTATTTTTTTCCTGCTTCACAGTCCATTTAGAGCACATGGTCTGATTCTGCTGTAAATGTCAAGTACTCATGAGCTATTACCAAATAAGGCTTTTAATGATTAATACAATGGTGCGGGTCGAGTTTAGTCCCGGGTAAATGTGTGAGGGTAGTTATTAATGTGTTGTCTAAATGTCAGAGGAAGTGAAAGATGCTGTGAACCCATGTCGATCCTGACATGCGCTCACCTGCTCCTTCACTTTCACTCAGAGCTGCAAGAAAACTGTTCAATTAAACCGCTACACAACAGGGAGGCTCTTCGCTTTATTTATGTTTATGTTATTATCTCTGTTTAATCTACATGTGACGTGCGTTCACCTTTACTTCACACGGTAAAGCAATCTCACGCCGGATCAGGAAACAACAGCTGAATGCTCCCCATCGTGCTGGTGCTGTATCGCGGTTCACACTCCGAAATGACTCTGTTTATCATTCGGAATGACAGGATATGCAAATAAAAGAGGAAATTATGAAACATTAATGCAAGCAATCGATCAAAAGTTTGGGAGAAGCAAACAGAGAGAATGTCAGTGTGAAGACTGGAGGAAAATCCTGGAGGTTTTAATGATAAATAACGGTGAGGAAGAGAATTACAGAGAAGAATTATGGGGAATATTTCTGTTTAATTCACTCTCTGTATGGCCGGGTTGGCCGACTACAGCTGTGTTCACTGATTCACGCTTGTGAGGGGTGTCCAGTTTTAACGTTTAGTCAATGATACAATCTGAGGTCATGTGACACAGTTTGAGCGATGGGCGTGGCAGTCCAGCACGATTTGGGAGGAGCGGCGAGAGTTCAGTCATTTGAATCTTATTGTTGTTGTGCTGCTCATTCTAATTGTATTTTATTTCTATGTTGATGTTTTAACTGTGTATTTTTTATTGTGATTTGACCTTTTTACCCACATCTCCCTTGAAATAGAGATCTCATCTCAATGGGATTTCTTGGTGAAATAAAGAATAAATTCAGCTTTGTGCACCTGAAGTTTCTTTCTTTGTACGTTTTTCAAAACAAAAACATTTAGAGAAAATGTAGACAAGTACCATCTATCCATCAAATCATTCATCCATCCATCTGATCATCCATTAATCTAATCATCCATCCATCTATCCATCCATCTAATCATCTGATCATCCATCCATCCATTTAATCATCCATCCATCCATCCATCTGATCATCCATCCATCCATCCATCCATCCATCTGATCATCCATTAATCTAATCATCCATCCATCTATCCATCCATCTAATCATCTGATCATCTATCCATCCATCCATTTAATCATCCATCCATCCATCCATCTGATCATCCATCCATCCATCCATCTGATCATCCATCCATCCATCCATCCATCCATCCATTTAATCACCCTTCCTTCCTTCCTTCCCTACATCCATCATCCATCCATCCTTACATCCTTCCCTACATCCATCCACCCATCTAATCGTCCTTCCATCCATCCATACCTCCATCCATCCATCCACTTTCTTAACCTGCTGTATCTTTTTCAGGCTGACTGCGTTTCCAGAGCCCATCCCAGCTCTTGGGTGAAATTGTTCTTATTTTCCTCAAAACAATAATAAAAAGATCCTCTGATGTTATTTATTTATTTTTTTGCAATTTTCCACTCTCAGGTTAATGCAGGACAGCAAGTCTTCAAACTGAGTCACAGAGACACGGTGGAAGCCGCCATCATGCAGCAGAAGTCCAGCTCACCTCATCAGGAGAGACGCTGATGTCATGAATCCAGACACGGAAACACGATTACAGATTATTTGTAGGATGTTGTCAAAACATAATCTATCTTTCATGTATTGTGAATGAGATATACACAGACAGACACAACTCCACGTAGCAATAAGGCTAAAAACCTTTGACTGTAGCTCCTCCCACTTTCATCAAGCTCATGAACACATTACTAGTCAGGCAACACGAATTCGCAATGCAGCAAAAAAGAAGCAGACGCAAATATGACTTGAGAATCACGTTTTATGTGAACGCAGCTTTAAATATTAGAGATGTGAGTTTTAACAATCCAAATATTCTGCAATCAAAAATGAGATAAAAACCAAACATCAACACTTGGTGTCTAAACATTTTTTTGCATTCGTATCCTAGTTCCAGTCATTTTTTTCTTCCATACGATGATCTACAGCCTCTACCCAGAACGCTCCGCCTCAGGTCTCGTCTGGGAGTGGCCATGGTCATTCTCCATTTTGACAACAAGGAAAAACATTCCAGCCTTCAGCCCTTCAGGCAAAAGGTCCGTCTTTGATGTGCTTATTACACCCGGTGTGAGCCCAACGTTTAGAGGATTCCTTTGGAAAACAAAGACTTGTAACTGCATACTGCAGAGTCCGCCGGTGGCAACAAAGGAGCCCTTTCTATAGATTCAAACTGACAGGAAGGAGCGTTTTAGTGTGAAAACAAACGCTGGAGAAAACCAGATTCTCACTTCAAAGTCACCAATAATGAAGCTTGGTCCGAAGCCCTTGGCATCAATTGTTCCGCGTGCAGATGTAGGTCAGCGTGTTGCATCAAAGTGGGCTTCCGAGCGGTCACCACAAAGTCACAGGAGCGTCTGAGCGCCCACTCAAGGCGCCGTGACTTTTCTGCACCGTATTTATTTAAAATCGGTTTCCTGAACGTGTCCGGCAGATTTTAAACGTGACACCCGCTCGTATATTTACTTAGAAATGACATTCCATTCACCTGGTTTGAGCCGCAGAGTTCACATCACAGCCATGAGCGCGCAATTAAGAATGAGTTTCCTGAAGGTGAGCAAAACGAGTCCATCTGGGCAAATTCATATCAAGCTCCCCTGGGAGGCTCAGCATGTATATTCATAAGAGGTGGGCAGATAAGGAAGAGGGAAAAAAGTTTGAAGAGATCCAGCTGGTCGCTGAAAAGCGACCTGGATTCCTCCTGCTGCAGTGAGACGAGTCTGTCATGTGAGACCGAGCTTCCTGGACGGTCTCCTTCAGACTGACCTCCCGCTTGGCCTTACACTGTCTCGTACCAGCCGTAATATATTATGCTTTACACAAAATGTAAAAAAAAGATGAATACGTGAACTATTTCAGAGTAATTTATTCACCAAGAAAGAATACGTTTCCAGTGCTTTAGGCGAGGAAATGTTCAAAGCAGCGAGCGGCGTGCAGAGCTGAAGTTGTTAGTATTCAGATCAGGCGTTTCTCTCAGTGACAGGATTTAAGAGCACAAAGGTGCCATGTAACCTGCAAAAACATGAAGGATGAATGACTTTTGTTGAGTGGAGAGGAAGAAAAGACTCAAAAAGTGGACAGACCAACAAAGAGCATCAGTCAAAATCCCCCAGATCCTGAACCGATGGAGCAGCTGATCCATTTAGTCCAATCTGGGAGGTCTCACCCTGCAGCAGAGCTGTGAAGGCGCCAGACGCCACAGCGTACGCTGAAAGGTGCAGAGTTCCTGCCCCGGCGGGTCAGAAGCATTTCTTAGGAGGAATGATGCCTTCCAAATTTAGGAGAAAGTTCCGTCACCGTTCAGCTTCTGCAGTTTCAAGTGACATTTTGAGCCGTTGTGGACCAAGTTCTGGATCAACTGGTCAGAAGTCATTTCTAAGCTACTTTATCACCTGTTTTTCCACAGCTGGGAACCCAAACAAAGCCACATAATTGCATCCCGTTTAAAGTCTTTTCTAATATAAGTCCGAAGCCTTTCCTGCTCTGTTTCTGATCTGAGTTCAGGGACTGAAGTTCAGGAAGGCTTTATTTGCTCACGTTATTGCATTTGTGAGTCCTCCCCGCTTCTTCTTCTGAATGCTGGTTCCTATTCTCAGGACTTTTTTTCACAAAAGAGAAAACTCTAAAAATTACAGCCAGTTTGGTCATAGATTTTGATAAGGTACCCCCACTTTCAGCATTTCAGTCTGCATTTACCATTTTGCACGTACAGGAGTTACTCCAAAAATATTTTCTTTACAAGATAATAGAACATTTAAATGTCTATAAATAAAGGTGTTCCTTACTGCCATAGTCGGCTATTCTTCAGTGCAGTCGAAAATTAAACCTGAAACTGGAAGATGACATTAATACAACAAAACTGGAGGCAGCAAAGACTCCAGTTTTGGTCTACAAGATTGTAAAGGATACAATTTCAAAACAGTTGAAGGCTTTGTCACTACTTCCTTTATAGGAGGGAACGAGCGGAAATGGGTAAACCTGTTTGCAGGTAGCAGACCACTAATGCCTTGTTTCCACTGGACTGATACTTTGAGCATTTCCATGATAAAATAGACTCGGCCTGGACCAATTCGTACTATCTTTGGTCCTTTTTTGATTGTAGGTCCATAGGAAGATGGAATGAACCACTTAGGGCGGAGCTTCTGTCATCACACAAATCCATTGAATGTCAGAAAGGCGTTACAACAACAGCAAACGTCTGACCACTTTTCTCAACTCATGATCCAAGCCGAAAGTTTTGTCCACTTTTCAAATCTTAAGATCTTTGCATATTATTCTCCCTTTATTTGTGGGGTATGGAGACCAGAGACAGGCTGAATCCTATATACTCTCTTAGGATTAGAGTTGGGCTCCGAAGTTAGGTTCCAAGTAGGAACCCTTATGATTTACGTGGTTCGACTAAAGCCAAAAGAAGCTGCTGCAATCGGTTCCTCATTTCAGTGCTTAGTTTCCATTTCTCTTAGGGCATATCAATCACTTCTGCTCTCTTTAGTACTTTGAAGTTCAGCCAATTCTCGCATCAGCCAATCAGGAGCTCATCTTTGGGCACGTGATGTTTTCAGAAACTCGATCAGCGAGTAAGATACTAATCCAATACGAGCGTTTTGTCCAGAACTTCCATCCATTTTCTGAGCCCGCTGGAGCCGCGGGGGTTTACCAGAGATCGTCTCCAGGAACTTTTGGATGAAGGTGGGATTCACTCTGGACAGATTGGAAGACTGTTGAAGTTTTGCGGTTCTCTGATTGCAGCCAGCCTCCAGACTTCAGCGGAGCTCGCTCCATACGCCGGCAGACAGACAGCCGTTGTGGGGAGCGGGAGCAGCCTGCTGGGGTCTCCTGAACAGTGATGTTTAACTTATTTCTGTCGAGACAATAATAAAAAAAGGTTCCCTATTTTTTCCAATTGCTGGACACCCTTCAAACTCAGTCACAGAGACACAGAAACACAGTGGAAGTGGCTGTCATCCAGATATCCCTGATAGCAAGAAAATCTTTGAAGGATTTCATTTTTTTTTCTTCAGATTTTTGTAGAACACAATAAATAAACCTGATCTTTCTACATAATTTGTGTCTTCCATTCATTGGAAGTGTGACAGACACCCACACTTAGCTGCGGCTTCTAGCTCAGGATTACATTTTTGACAGACGGTGAGCAGCAAATTCGCTGCGTGGTGAAAGCGGGACGGGCCACCGGTTTGGGGCTCGGAGGTTGTGGAGCTCTGACTTAACGGGTACAGTCAGCACGTCTAAAAACGACAACACCCAAAATATCAATTTTTAACCATACGTCAATATGTGACGACTTGATTTGGGAATACTGTATTGTTTTTAATACTGAAGTACCAATATTGGCACCGAATAGGAACCAAAACAAAAAACAACACATTTTCACCGGAACCGAATAAAACCCAATCAGTACCTAATCCTACTTAGGATGCAAGCTAATATTTGAGCTAACCATCCAAACGACCCAATGAGTCATGGATACAGTGGCATATTAGGTAATATTTTTGGTAATTGTTTTACTATTCTTGCAACAATTAGGGTCCGGAATGTTGGAGCCATATAGACTTAGAATAAATTACATTTAAGTTATTTTGAAAAAAGAAGAAATAAATAAGACCGCACTCCTCCCTGGAACGGCTAACGTGGCAGTAACATGTGTATCCACTGGACTCTAGTTAAGAAGAATGAACTGCTGCTGAATTATAAGTCAAAATGTGATGTCCACATATGTAGACCCCAGGTCTTAAGACGATAAATAGCTTGCAAACCTCTGTTCTAAGGCTTTAAGCACAATCTAAACTGAATGAAAAATTTAATGAGAAAGCTTAAACTACTGAATGGTAAGAAGCTGTGATGTGAAAGATTTCTGTCACCACTTACAAATATTTGCTTTTACTGTCAGAACCAGCCGTGATGTTAGTCAAAGTTTACTCATTTCTACTGTCTATTCTATCAATGCTAGAAGTATCTGAATAAAAATAGCTTTAAAGAAATTCTAAATAAATAAAAAAAGCTGTTATCTCTTGATTTCGGAGGCTGGTAGCTGCAGAGAACGAGACCAAAACAACAATGTATGTTCCATCTGTTCTACATTTCTGAACCCGACACTCTTCCAATGCAAAGCAAATTGGTGCACATTAAAGAAAACACTTGTAGTGTGTGAATGCATGCATGTTTCATTTCTCTGGGATTCTAAATTATAGAGAGAAGAACAATGCTTTTGAGTGAAGTCTTGAAAATGTGATCCGAGGCAGTATTACACAGAGAGCTGCAATATGCAAAAGCCCCGCTCATGAATTATAAAAAGCACAAAAGATTGAAAAACTTAAAAGGAAACAATATTTATTGGAGAAAAAAATACTGGTAGCTTAATTACCTGCAGAACTGAGGATGGAGGCAGTTCGAGTAGCAATTATGAAATAGATTGAGCATTATTCTTGCCCAGTGGTATTTATAGAACTACTCAATTATTGCAATTATTTGTAGAGTCTGAGCTTTTTCTGTTCAAACATAAAACAAATAATGCATCATACAAAACAACCACTTCATTTAAACCTTTTTTATTTTTGGTCGGGGGGTTCTGGTCAATAGTTTAGTCCTTCTGCTTACATTAACCCACTTTATCGGGAGTATTTACAACAAGGAGCGTAATCTAAAGCAATAATCAGTATGAAGGGGTAATCTTGACAGTCAATCAACACTGTTGGAAGTTGGATTTCTTCACTGAAAATGTTTGACCTTTTGCTTCATGGATCCTTTTCTAAGCTTACTAGGTTTATACTGGGACCGAGTATCCGAATACCCGGATCTCATAAATATAGTAGAATGTGGTAAAAATAAAATTCTATATCTATGTATTTATTGTGCCCTGCGACAGACTGGCGACCTGTCCAGGGTGTACCTCGCCTTCGCCCTTCAGTAGCCGGGATAGGCTCCGGCACCCCCGCGACCCCGAAAGGGAAGAAGCGGTCAAGAAAATGGATGGATGGATATGTATTTATTGCTCTGAAATAATGTTGGATTTTAACAAAAACAAATAAATAAATAGCTCAATGCACAGCGCTACTGTCACTGGAAGTAAACAAATCTTAAAATAAAGTGTAGAGTGAAGCTAACCATTTTGAAAGTACTAACAAGTTGTTTTTATTTTATTTTTTTTTTAAAGGTAAAAAAAAAAATTAGACTTAAGTTCAGTTTACTGACATAAGTAGGTATAAGTAGAAAAGCGCTACAAATGGACACACTTTTTAATCCTTTTACCATTGACTGAGGCGGTTAGTATTTGGTAGTTTTTGTTGTAGCATGACCTTTTTAAAGTTATCAAACTACAGCTGTTATGTACATTCAAGCGCTGGAAGCTTCGCGCTAACACTAGTGGACTGGCTACTCTCCATTTGGAGGGCCAAACGAAGGGGACGGGAAAGGGAAGAATTCCGATTGGGCCTTAGAGTCAGACTTGATCCAGTTAAGATGGTTAACTCCGAGGTCACACGGCAAGCTTTATATTTCAGTTGTGATGTGGCAGCGGTCTAGCTACAGCAGATAGCTTATATTAGCTGCTGGATGATGCAGCCACAGGCTCTGCTACTGACCTCCTGAGACTCCAAACTGACGTAGGATCACACAATAACCCACAACTTATAGAGGTAGTACTGTAATCCCCCCCTTATTCGCTGTGGAGTCCAGCGAAAATTTGAACCCAACAAAACAAATTTGCCGCACCGCAGAGGCCAGATCGCCGGGGTCGAGCGAGATTGTCTGCAGTGGGATTTCCTCTCGCACTTTTAAAGCTACGTAAAGACCGCGGCGTAATGCTAGCCGTGTGAGTCGGGAGTTACACTTGTCCATCCCGGATGATCCTAGTAAAATTTGTACTTAGCTTTAAAGTTTAAAAATATTTACCTGACAGCAGTTCTAATCTTGGATAAAAGGTGTGATGTCCTCAAACTTAAAGAATCAAATTTAAGTTACACATTTTTAAACTTTTACTGATTTAATACAGATTCTGCCTGTCACTGGATTGCCACCGTGCATCCTCGAAATATGCTTGGGAAGTCACTGATGGATGTCAACCTTTAGAGTAAAATCCTCCAATCGCTGTAAAATTTTAAAAAGTAACAAACTCCTGTTTAAGCTGGAGTTTATTGCAGACAGGAAACAACTGGAAGACATACGGTATTCTGCATCTAAAATGAAAGTTGTTTTGCTGATTATTACTGGATGAGGGGATAAATTGAAGGTTGTGTTGGTCTGGGGGCGGAGCTTTGTCAGAGCAGATTCTTCCTGGAGGGGGCTGTTGGCATCGATCTTACGTCAGCACGTTTCCAACCGCTCATTTTAGTGGGTATGGGAGGGGCTGCTGCAGGTTTTTACAGGATTACTCTTAAATGCATGGACGGATCAAAATGCCACTTTAGGGTTCTTTATAGAGAGGAATGAACAGTAAAATGCATTTAAAATTTTTCGTAAAACCTCAGCGGCAAACGAGGCCGTGCCCAATTACAAATTTCCACGCTTGGCCACGTCCTGAATTTGCTGAAAAACGTGCATTTAGTTGCCCACAATGTGACTTTTGTGACCATAAGACTACAAAGACAGTAAAAACCTTCACTGCTAATTATCATTAACATGTTATGAACATGTTACAACTCTTTCTCAAACTGAACAAAAACAAAAAAGGCATCTATTCCACAAACTAGACTCCTCACAGCAGGAAATCCAAAGCTCCTGTTCTCTCACACTTCATACAGAGACAAATACCCCATGACTACACCTCTGACAACTCTGAAAAGGTTGCACTTTCTGTGTGATGAGTGTCATTGTTGTGCCAGTAGAGCAGCAAACAGCGCCAACACCACCTTATCACAGAGGCCAGGTGTCCCTCAGTGTATCTGCTGGGAAAGTGTAGAGCACGACACCTGCTGCACCTGTCCTGCTGTGTCGGCTTCACATCCTGACTCCTACCATCGTTAGAAAGTCACCTTGGTAACCAGACGAAACTAAAGATGTGAAAAAGTGTCATTCATACGACCGGAGCATTCATTAAGCTGCTCATTATCAACTGCCTTTAAATGAAGTGAAACACAGATAAAGTAGGATGAGTTTTGATCTGCTGGAACCCAGAAAAGATCTAAAACTCACAGCAGACACAAAAGCACATTTAAGCTTCAATTGACTTTACTGGAATAATAATAAGTCGGAGCACATTTACAAGAAATGAAAGTTAAACACTTTCTGCAGAAACATCATTTATGAATGCGATACTTACTTAATGGGTAAATTATACTATTTTAATAATACAAATAAGTTGGGAAAAATCTGATTAATTCCTATGATAATGAGGTTTTATTGCCTTGGGTTTGAGGATGCTTCGTCATTAATGAATCTGAGCCTGGAGGCTGACACTTTTTAAAGGTCCCTACATTAGAAACCATTTATACATACGCTCACCCATTCACACACATGTATACATACATATATAAACACATTTACACACTTTAATATTGGGAGTAAATATTATAAAAGCTGGTACTTCCTTAAAAAAAATCTGACTTTCAGAAACCCTAAACTGCACGTTCTGTTTTAGAATCTGGAGAAGAGAAGAGTTTTATGACAGAAATTTAGAGGAACCATAAAAGAAAAATACATGAGATAAAAGTCATGAAATTATTGTTAAAAGAGTCAACATTTATCAGAAAAAATCATAAATTCCAATCAATTCTTTGATCACTTTCTTCCTCATCAACGAACACACAGAGGTTAGCAGGGGCTAACCTCACACCGCTCGGCTATCGGAGGTCAGACAATAATTTTGCTGTTTAGCTCGCGGTGCTCAGTCGCTAGCTTTGCCGCTCAGCTAGTGGTGATCAACCAGTAACTTTGCCACTCATCTAGTCGTACTCAGCTGCTAATTTCACCACTCGGATAGCAGCTCTCAGCTGCTAGCTTCGCTGCGGTATTCAACTACTAATTTTGCCGCTTACTTTGCCACTCAACTAGCAGCCCTCAGCCAATAGCTTTGCCGCTCAGCTAGCGGTGATAAGCTCTTAATTTAGCTGTTCAGCTAGCCATGCTCAGCCATTAACTCTGCTGCTCAGCTGCTAGCTTTGCCGCTCACAAGCTAGCCCTGGCTATCGCTACAACTAGTGCAGCAACGGTATGTTCATATGTTCAGGATAACAAAAAAATCCACAAAACATGAGAATGCGAAAGGTGAACCATGACAGAGTGAAGGAACCCTGCGTTGGAATGCTCCTCCATTCGTCCTTTATATAAAGGAAAAATTCAATGGAGCGCAGAAACTGCATCACTGAACAAAGAGTTTGGCGTCCTGATTGGTCGAAGTTTTAAGCATTTTAAACCATTAAGTGAATTATCCTTTCACTAATTTCCATGACTTCAGACTAGTGTTGCCACAAATTATTGTTTTAATAGTCGACTAATCACTGATTATTTTTTTCAGATTAGTCGACTTATCTGGTCATTCACAAACTGGATGTGAAGGACATATCTTAACCATCATTAGCCATCTAAAAATCTAGATATGTAGCATTACCTGCTGTGAATATTAGCAAAATTTGGCCGCTGAAGATACTAGTGCTAATAGCTGAAGATGCAGAAATTGATAGCTAAAAACACTGAAGCTAATAGCTGAAATCGCTGAAGCCGATAGCCAGCTAAAATATTAGCTGAATGCCAAATTAGCCTGAAAAACTAAAAAAAAGCATAAGCTTGCCAAAACAGCTAACACGCAGCTGAAATATTAGCTAAACTCCAAAATAATCTGAAAAACAAGCAAAAAAAAGCATAAATTAGCCAAAAT
>NC_050532.1:25845411-25847760 GCF_002922805.2 Oryzias melastigma | reverse complement strand
AAAATAGCTTGCAGGTAGCTGAAATATTAGCTAGACTCCAAAAGAGTCTAAAAAACAAACAAAAAAGCTTAAATTAGTAAAAATAGCTAGCAGGTACCTGAAACATTAGCAAAACTCCAAAATAAACTAAAAAACAAAACAAAAAAATAAGCCAAAATTAGCCAAAATAGCTAGCAGGTAGCTGAAACATCAGCTGAACTCCAAATTTGCCTAAAAAAAACTTTAACAAATGCCAAAATAGTCCAAAAACTAGCATAATGACATTATAACTTTCAACTTTACTACACTCTGACTCCCTATATTTTTAAAGTAACAATCGACTATTAAATTAGTCGTCGACTATTTTAATAGTCGATTAGTCGTGGATTAGTTGACTAATTGTGGCAGCCCTACTTCTGAAACACAGATTATTCCTGAGTGACAGATTCAACCGAAACTCGACTTCCTTTCCTTAATGCTCAGGTGGCCCCCAACCGCCCTGGGGCCCCTCGGCTTCAGCCCGGGTGAGAGCCTACCCGTGGTTCCTACCTCGACAGTGGACTCCTTCGTCAAAGCCATCCTCACAGTCCCGAGCCCCATTGCACAGTTTGTTGAAATGAATGCACTTTTTGGTCCCTATACACTGTATGTGGTTGAGGGGACATCTGATCTCCACCTCCCGAACACCTACAGGGAAAAGAAACACAGAAAACATTAATGATAAAAACTTTACTGAACAATCAAGACTTATTTTCCCCTAAAATAAGGAAATAAAAAAGTGCTTTGTCAATCTAACGTGTTTTCTTCAGTTTACTACCTTCTAAAAACGCTGACACATCAGGATTCTTTTATTAAAGACCCATGTGTATGCAAATGTGCTCTCCGGTATCGCTCCTACTCGCAGCAGATGTTCGCCACGCTGCCGTGCAGCCTCATTGGTGGAGCCTCAGCGAACTCGCAGCCTTCCACGGGCATCAGGGCGGCTGGCAGAGAGCAGCTGCTTAAGGATTCATGAGGCACATAGGTGACCCTCATTCATGTGTCAGTCCCCATGAGCACATAAACCACCGCTGACCAGTGCACCAGCACTGTAAATGTGACACATTTCCCGCGTAACTACTTTGCTGTCAATTACCAGCGCGCCTCTGCAGGCCCTTAATGGGAAGATTTATCACCCGTGTGATGAGTTGTGCTGCAATCGGAGTTCTCCCACCTTAAAGAGCTCCCACTAAGAACATCTAGACTGCGCAATCATTTGTTCGCAGCATCTATTCCTGTTAGGAAATGCCGCAATTAATGTGGCTGCTCCAGAGATGGCTGTCATCCCGAGCAAATTTACAGAAATGATTTGAGAAGATCTGTGTCCGACTCGTATTAGTCTCTGCTCATGAGCTTCCTGTGGCCCCAAACGTGTGGGAGGAGAGCCTCCACTTAAATGGAAAGATAATGGTTGTGTTACTTGCAGAAGTAGAAATCTACAACACTTTTTTTCCTGCAGTTATGTGTCATCTATAAGTAACCTTGTCCCCGAGAGTTCATGTTTCATTCATGAGCAAACTGGCAGTCCCAACTGCTGGCTTTCCAAATATGTTTAAAACATTTCTCCAAGTCTCTCCCTGTGTGCTTCACAGCACACTTTGATAGCTGCACATCAGTGAGGCTGAAGGACTCTGTGATTTATTATACATATTGGAGAAGTTCACATAATTAGAGATTTAATTACTTTTTTTTATTATAATGTTTCGGCTGTGGTCGTATTTGGTTTTGTTTTTTCTCTTTTTCTTAATTTCTGTCAGAGTGGGACTTCTGTGTGTTTTTGGATCTTTGTGTGTCTGTCTGTTGATTTGGCCCCGTTTTATTTAAGGCACACCAAGAGCAACCGGTTTGGATTTTTTTTACTTCATCTCCAAAGTTTGGACCCACAAGTGCTTTGGCTCCACCTCCTGAGCTTCTCTCAGGCCCTGCCTTCTTCAACCTCCATGGCAACCTCAGTCTGGAGAAATACAGTTGGGTCTGCCGCAGTGGCACCGGCAACAGCTGCAGCAGCCTCCACCCCGACACCACCTCCAACCGAGTCATTGCTCAATTAACTCAAATGCTCTTGATCTCAAAATCCAACAAGTCACAGACTCCAAATGCTATGTAACCAACAAACCACAAAGAAAACTTTGTCTCCAAGTACAAACAGAACTAGAAAAGTTGCTTTGCCTCAGATAATGCTACCGTGAATGTTTTTTGCTGAATGTGGTTGCTGAGCAAGCTGAAGCTTTTTCCTGAAAACGCTGAAAATGTTTCTGTAATGGCTAAAGGGATTTGCTGAAAATGTTAAAGCTATTTGCATAATGCTAAAGTTGCTAAGGGACTTAAAGT
>NC_050532.1:25742645-25845258 GCF_002922805.2 Oryzias melastigma | reverse complement strand
TTTACCTAAAAATCCTCAGTGTTTGCCAACATATTGCTAAAAATTGCTAAATCCAAATTATCCCCAAAAAAACCTCAGTAGAGGTCAAAGTGTCCATAAGCTAACACTAGTCTAACTCCAAATAAGCTAAAAAATCCTCACTAGATGTAATCTTAGCCAAAAAAACTAACACTTTACCAAAATATTAGCCGAACTCAGAATTAGCCCAAATAAACCACAGTAAATGCCGAATTAACCTAAAAAGCTAACATGTTGCTAAAATACTATCTTAACTGAGAAGTACCCCAAAAATCTCACTAGATGCTAAATTATTTAAATATGTTAGCATGTTGTTAAAATATTAGCTAGACTCAAATAGCCTTAAAAACCTCAGTAGCATTGATGTCACTTAACATACTTTGGTGGAAAAAAAAAAACGCAAAAATTGTGTAAAATCTTTAAAAAAATTGTGTAAAATTTCAAAAATTGTATGTTTCAATAATTGTATAATATTTAACAACATCAAAAGGACAAGCATGAATTTCCTGAACATGTTTAAAAATTCCCATTCATTACAATGGGGCTGAAAAATTGCATAATATCCTGAAAAAAACAACATTTATGAAAACCAAAAATAAAAGCAATCATGTTCTTAACGAGCTGAACTTTTTGATACCAAGATTGCAGTGTGTGATTGAGTTTTTACATGGTAAAAAAGAAGAAAAATAAATAATAAGAAAGAGGAACAGAATCATTCACATAATTAAACAAAACAAAAATGGATCAAATACCAACAAAATATAAAATAAATGGATCCCAATGGATTAATGGATCCCAGACGAGCCCCCAATTCAACGTTACACCCCAGTTTATGCCCCAGATCTGCTAATATGAGGTATAACATATATAAGTTTTTGAACTTTTTTCATCTTTACTGCTTTGAATGGAAGTGATATTTAACCTGAATTTGCCCCATTTGGCTAATGTTGTATTTAACACGCGGATTTAAGGGTCTGTGACAACGGAAGAGTCCTGTCAGCTTCTCTTCTGGTTGCTCACCACCTGCGTTCTGATCTAATGTGATGAGGGAGGGACGACGCATGAATATTCAGCGGTGCTGATCTGTGAGAAAGGGGGGGTACACAGATGGCCTCCTAACAGCTGAGGTGCTCAAAAACCTTTGGTTCTGTCTCAAAGTCCTGTGCCGCACTGCATGATGGCTCAAGGTCAAAAACTCGCGGTCAGCTCGCCGCCTCCCACCTTCATTTCAAGGTGCTTCCCAAGCCTGCGTTCGCCGCATGCTGGCATCTCAGATTCAAATGACAAACAGCAGCTGTGCGGCGGCGGCTGTCACCGAACGGCATGAACCTTTCCAGTCGAGTCTGGCTCCGCGTGTGATCTCAGGGCCTGAGCGGGTTTCCTCCTGACACTTTTCCTCCCAAGTTCCCCCCTAAAAAGCTCCATGTAGATTCCTTCACCATAGGAGAGGGACTTAATGGTAGAAAAGCCCAGCAGGAGGAGGATCACATCCTACAAGCACAACATGCTCAAATGAAGCAGCATCCTCAAGTTTAATATCCTACAAAAACATAGCTTTTAACGTTAGTTCAGCCACAATTAAAAAACGTATTGATCAATAATCTGTAGATTTACAAATATTTCATAAGCTCTACTAAAATTACATATATTTTTGGAGCAAAAGGACTATTAAAGTTTCTCCATTTATCATTTTTGTAGATATCTAAAGTAGATTAAAGTTTGATTATTTGAATTTAAACTAGCTCTTTTCACTGTGCTATAATATTCCTTAATATTTTTTCTTTACAAAGAAAAAGTTCAGTTCTTCCCTCCAGATTCCAGTCAACCTCGGGTCAACTTGAAGCTTTTTTTTTTAAACTCCTTCATTTTGATTTCGTTTCTCAGAGCTCCTCCTGCTGAGTCCTTTCATGGTCCTCGTCTGTAGATCTGTTTCGTCCACCTTTCAGCTTCTGGGAACGCTTTAAAGAGTAACTTTAAAACCTGCTGTTAAATAATTTAGTATTTGAAAAAGTTAAATATTTGTTAGTTTTGTTTTATTCATTTATCCTCCTATTTGACCAAATCTAGTTTAGAAATCTGTTAAATCTTTTATGAGTTCCGTATTTTATATTCAATAATTCAGCATTATTTTAATGTAATATTTGTCTTTGGTAGTGATAAATGAATTAATTTATGCAATATTAGGTTCCGGATTATTTAACAAAAGATTTAAATACTTAATCGCAAACCTGGTAAAAATGAATCACAACTAATCGTCTTTTTTTTTGGAATAGAATTTGGCAACTATTTATTATCTGCAAATAATCACAGAATGAAATCAGTCACAAAACTGAACATTTAGAACATGTATTTTTAATTAGTGCTGTCAATCAATTAAAATATTAATCAGATTAATCACACTTTTAGGTTGTGAATAATCACGATTAATCACAATGTTTTAAAGGTACATTTTTATATGACAAGATGAACAAAAACCAACAGAGAGAAAATAATTCCTTCATTTTTATTATCAGAATTTTTTTATTTTTTTTTTATCAAGTGTTAGGCCAGAAGTGTAAATTGTTGCACAAAACACATAAACAGTAAGATAATTAGTAAGTTAATTATGTCTGCAGTATTAGAAAACAAAGATTCTGATGTACAGCTATGAGAAAAGAACCTGCAGACCAAATAAATAAATAAAAACGCACTCTATAGGATCCTGAACCGCCGAGTTAAAGTGAAGAAATGTTTCTTTGATTAATTTGAATTAATATATCTTTGATTAATCATGTAGATTAATCTGTTAATAGTCAGCCATAATATACATATACATATATACTGAAAAAAATAAGATTTACCTCCTCATAACAGTTTGCACTAACAATTCCTAAATAAATAAGATTATGAAGATAAATTACCAACAACAATCTAGTAAACTTTACTTATGTTCACAAGTAAGATTATGATCCAATCTTAAGTAAATCAAAAGAAACGTAAATGTCTCTAATAAAATTGACATAATATTAATGAATGCTCCAAAATTGACTAAAACAATTTGAAAAGTAGATCTTACTGATAAACAATAAACATTTTTGATTACACATAAAAATAGATAAACTTCAAGTTCTTTACTAGAAACATCTATGTATTTGCATAATCTTTGAACTTTATGTAGATTTTATGATGAATAATTAAGCATATATTATTGAAGCAAAAGTTCATTTTTTCAGTGTATTTAGATATTTTTACATTTTAAATTTACATCATTAATTTAAAACCTATCTCTATTTACCAGAAAATCTTTACGCAACATATTAAATAAATATAGATTTATAGAAAAATAAATAAAATGACATATGGCAATAATAAAGGGCTGCACGGTGGCGCAGTGGTTAGCGCTCTTGCCTCACAGCGAGAAGGCCCCGGTTCGACTCCCGGCTGGGACCTTTCTGTGTGGAGTTTGCATGTTCTCCCCGTGCATGCGTGGGTTTTCACCGGGGACTCCGGCTTCCTCCCACCGTCCAAAAACATGCTTCATAGGTTGATTGGTGACTCTAAATTGCCCCTAGGTGTGAATGTGAGAGTGAATGTGTGTGTGGTTGAGGCCCTGCGACAGACTGGCGACCTGTCCAGGGTGTATCCCGCCTTCGCCCATCAGTAGCCGGGATAGGCTCCGGCACCCCGCGACCCCAAAAGGGAAGAAGCGGTCTGGAAGATGGATGGATGGATGGCAATAATAATAATAATAATAATATTGTTTTAGTGTTTGACTTTCATTCATCAGTTATTTCATTTTAGTTTGCAGTGAGACTTAGGTAAGTGTTGGTACTCCATGATTTGGGTTTACAATATTTTCTGAATTCATGTTCATGTGTTCTTTTGTAGGGAATTGAGTGTAGTTTTAATGTTTGTGTCAATTAGATGGAAACATTAATAACTAAACCATAACATATTTAGTTGGATTCTTTCCTGGACAATCACACACTGTTTTTTCTGCTTTGAGTTTTAGATTAAAAGCATAAAAAAATACGAGCTTCTGTATTAAAATACCAAATGTAATTCATTAGAAATTCGTGAAAGATTCACTGGATTAATTTTCTGATGAAATTGACAAACATGCTAAAAAAATCATTTAGATGACATTCTGGTCGGCTGAATTAAATAAAAAAATCCTCTCATTTTACTTTCAGTGCTGATTAATCTAAGAGCAGCATCAATATTTATTACATTAATGTCTTATGTTTAAAAAATGACCATAAATTATTGTGAGGCTTCTCTCTTTAAACGTCTTCAAACTGCACACTCATTCATAAAGAGCGCTTTAAGCAGCAATATTTCTGCTGGGCAACAATCTTTTTCATAGCAGCCGTTTTCACCTGTCACAGCTCAAGAGGGATTAATGACACCAAGGAGAATCCAGTTTGCAGAACAACATGACCGCGTCCAAAACGATGGCTTCCACCATTAATAAAGACACATTACCCTGCCAGGAACATCGAGAAAAAGGTCACATCGTCAACCATGGGCTTCATACTTAAAAGATCATTTTTAGTCAGGATGTGTTTGAAGTAAAACATGATAACACAGCAGATCTGCTGCAGGAGTGAACGATAAATGGATGCAAATGGAAAGGAAAGATGCGGTGCATGTGACTCCTGAATGCTGTGGTACAGAAGAATGGAACTCACAGAGGAAGCTGTCACCCTCATGACTCTACGATACAAAGCACATCCTGTGAGCGATCATGGTCTGTGGATCACGTGTATTGCAGCAACAGAAACCTTGATTATATGCAGACTCTCAGTACATTAAAGAACCACCTTCTCGATAAAGAGTGTTGCATCGTATTCTGCACAAACATCATTTATGACTGAACGGGGGAACAGGCGGCCCGCATGAATCGACCGTTTGATGAGCCTGTTGGGCAAAAATGTAGCCAACACTTAAGCAGCATGTGAGGGTACGTAAGAAGGTGAGACGCAGGTGTGTCGTAAGGATCTGACATTTTCTTTCAGAGTGAACTATATCCATATAAATGATCATATATCACCGTTGGAACACTAAAAAACAAATGATTTATTTGTTATTTTTGTGAGTTTTTTCCAACCCAAAAGTAAAACGACTCGATTCCTGAGGCTCCGCCTGCCGCTGCGTATGGGTGCCACCCATTTATTGATGTCATCCTAGAGCCAACAGCGTCTTTGTTTCTCCCACAAAAATAATATATTTTTAAAAAGATGGATGCACGTATCATATATTATCTGGCCATCGCTACAGTGGTTCACAACACAAATACACATCTGCACAACTGTACCTGACGAGAGTGGACGGACCTAAGGGAACCCTGATCAAAATACCACTTTGGGGTTCTTTATAGTGAGGAAAGAACAGCATAATACACTTAAAAACTGTGAGAAATTAGATAATTAGATAACCAGAGTGAAGTTTGCATGCACATCCTACGAGGACTTTTAAGTATCGCTTGCACACCCTTTGCATCCGCCATTCACACCTATAAGGACTCACACCTTACTAATGACTAGTGTGGCATAAACACACCATACGCACACTTAGACACAGCACGATGTGGACAGAAGACTAAATTAACAACTTCAAACAAGCTTAGATTATAAACAAATCACATACCTATCGAGAAGCGCCAATAGCTTCAAACTGAAACTTTAAAAAAAAGTCAGTTATTCATTTCCATTGTGGCTTTTGTCGTCATGTTGTGTCTTTTGCATTCATGTGAACCGTGTCGGCCTCTGTAACTTTGCAGAAAAATGTGGATTAAATGAATGAATCTGGGTTTGCATTTTGCACCTAAAGTAACAGATGATGTTCTGCTGCAGACAATCAAAACGACAATTCCATTGCTCCACAATGTTCTGGCATCGTCTAAATAAATGTTTCATGAGAACAGTCTTTATCAATGCTGCTGAAAAATTGAAGTGAAGCAGGAAAACAGGAATTTTCCATGCAAAGGTGCAGCTGCCTTGCCAAAAAGCCCTTAAGGACTTCCTACTGCTTCATTTTCAGTTGCTAATTCCTCCCTGCAGTTTGAGAGCATGTCAGTATAAATACCTAAAAAGCATTTCCATGAAATGGTGGTTAGTCAGTTTATTAAGAAACAGCACTTTGCAGTATGGAAGTGAAAATTCTGAAATACCGACAGAAAAACAGCACAGACAGGAAGTGCCTGTAAGATCCAACATTTAAATTCATTTGGGATTCCCATTTTCCCCTGAAGAGGTTTTAAAAGATCAGATTTAGAAGGAAAAACTTGGTGTATCTGTTCAGAATGATCAATGAGAGCTGCTCAAAGAGCTGCATCATTACCTAACAACAACAACAACAAGACTCCTGTTAATTCATTAAGTTTCCTTTTTAAAACTTTGAGACATTACAATTTACAGCAACTGCTCAAATACAATATTTATATTTCTACTTTTTATCAATATAAACAATTATATTCGTAAACTGCCTGCCATACTTCTTTTTGAACTTGAACTTAGTTTTTTCGTGATAATGAGAAAGTAGATCTCATTATCAGGGAAAAACAAATTTTGTTTTCTCTTGATAATGGAAAAGTGGATCCTGTTATCAGTGGAAAACAAATTTTGTTTTCTTGTGATAATGGAATAACAGAGTATAAAGTAGCATCCCTATGTCTCTTTCCCTCTTTCAGTTTACCTGTTTAAGTCTCTTTCTTTTATGGTTAGAAGCAAAAACAGCAGAAAAAAAAAAATACTAGAGAAAAGTTGTTTTTCTCCAAAAAGCCACTCAGCCCAACTCAGCCAGCTACAATGCTTTTGTCATTTTATGCAATCTGCAGCAAAAAAAGCAGTTTTTCAAAAAGATTCTCACACTATTACATTAATAAATTATAACTGATGATTTCTTCTGGTGTTTGATATTTTCTCTGATAAACTGCTTTGTTTTTTGCAGCGGATGTCCAGAGCTCAGTAAACGCACCATGCAGAAACGCTCAAAAACAAATTTACATTTTCTAGTGATAATGAGATAGTGGATCTCATTATCACTAGAAAATGATTTTAAAAAAGTACAGTAGGCCATTTTTGGCTTCTGTAATTTTGTTCATTTTTATTACAGTTTCACATTTCTGTGAGACCATTTGTTCTGTTTGAGCATAAAAAATGTATTCAAGTTGAAATGAAAATTGAAGACATTTCAATATAATTAGCATTGGTCTGAGGTTAGTATATCAGCATTTTACTTAACAATAATCCATGTGTTTGTATTTTTATCATAATGATGTTGATACAGGAAGGTATAATCTTTCAGTGGCCTTGTAGTAGAGTGTCTGCCCCTGAGACTGGAAGCTTATGAGTTCAAATCCAAGGTCGAATCATACCAAATACAATACCATTGGGACTCACCATTAAGGGTTGGATTGGAAGATGAAACCACCAAATGGTTCCCGAGCGTGGCTAAGTCTGCAGCTCACCGCTCCCTCAGGGGATGGGTCGAGTGCGGAGAACAGGTTTTACACACCTCGGTGCGTGACAGCTCATGGAACTTTAACTTTTTTTAAACTTCTCTTGAGTGAAACCTTCATGGTCTGTTTGTAACTGTTCTTTCAAGAACTCATGGTTTTCAATTGATGCAAACCACAGCAACACCAAGGAGGAACATAGATGTCTGATGAAGAAGCAATCTGCTAATTTTACCACTCTTAACCGCCTCTTCTTATTGTTCTTTCACCTTGTGTTCTCCAACCTACACTGCACCTTGAAAGATTCTATTCATGCGCCAACATTCAAGCGTCTGCTTTCCTTTACTGCATAAGACAGAACCTAAAAGCTGCTTCACTCATTTTTCCAGTATGAAAGGGACTTCTTAACTTGAATCGATGTTATAGAATTTATTAAAGCCTTGATCATTCTAATCTCGTTAAGAAATGTGTGAAAACTGTCAGTTAATCCCATGCTGGCATGCTCAGAGTAAGATCTCACTGACCTTCACCTGTCAAGTCTGCAGATAAGACAGGACAGTACTCAACCCAGAGAGGATGTTGTCTATCAGAGGACATGATGTTGAGCACTGACTGGACATGCAGCAGGTCAAAGGCAGCTTTTGCTCTAAGACGGAACTGTTTTCACATTTGTCGAGGTGCTGACACACATGGGAGCTCAGCAAACAGATGCCAGCCTATCAGAGATCGAGTTTCAGTTTGATTACAGGTGGTCAATGCAGTTGACCTATTCAGCACAAAGAGAAGAAGTTTTTTTGAACTACATGGAAGTAAAAGTTTAAAAGCCATTAAAGACAAAATTCACTTGACACCAGATATATGTAATCTTAGACACACTCCAATGAAGAAAGTGTTTTTAACATGTCCTTGTGGCTCTTTTCTGAGGATGGAAGACATTTATAAAGGATATTAAACTTAAAAATTTAACTTCTGAGTTTTATTTTGTATTTAAATTGTTGTAAATCAGAAGCAAAGGACAAAACTGATTGTATTGGTGAAAATATGCAAGGCAGGCCACTCTGCAGAAACTATGTCCTCTTTTTTTGTCTAAAAATGGCATCATCCTTATTAAAAGATGACCGGGAACACTGAAAAAAGATCAGAAGATGATCAGAATGAGTCTTTAGTCATATTTACTCATGCAGCAGTGAGTGTATTTGAAGTGATTTAGGCCAAAAACTTATGATGGTTTACAATTACTACCATGATCATATAAAGGCTCAAATCACCACAGATTCTTAAAAGTCCCTTTTTTCAAGTCTTAAAGTTGTAGTAAATATTGTCTTTAGTCAGTCTTGTCTAGGTTCAAACAAAACTGAGGACAGTTTTTTTCTCTTCTCATACACTGATCCTTTCTGTCATTTTCTCCTTCAGTCCCTTTTTCTATCTTCTCTTCTCCTCAATAAAGGCTCTTTTCTCAAACAACTGATTAGTGAAATGTTAAAGTCTAATCAGCTTTTTCTCCTTTGTCAGAGGACTGATGCAGATTTTCTTTAATGCAGGTCGTTTCGGAGCCAAAAAAGCTTCCTGTCTGGTTTCTTCGAGATGTTTTAACTGTATTCTAAGGAACTTGGTAACCTTTACCTGCTGTGAACCTTTGGGCTCATAAACTCCTTAAAGTCTCCAAACATATTTTTTTCTTTTAAAAATTGCTCCCATTAATGTAATTTACGATTGTGAAGTTTTTAGCTAAAATCAAAAAGCCTCTGTCATTTTTTAACACATATTTTATGCACATCCGCAAAAGCTCACTATATGTACAATTCTTGTTTGTGGGCGGGACTGTTGGCTAGGAGTAACTCTGCCCCCTCCGTACTGCTGAGAGCTCTTTTTTTTCCATGTGCCAGCTGTTAGCCCCAAGCTAACATTAGCGGCAAGGAATACTGGATCAATGCAGTTGTACCGTTTTGAGCCATAATCTTAATTCAATAAATGTTCTAAAGAAACAAAAGTCAAACTTTGTCACATGACTAACAATTACCTGACTGGAGCAAACATTTTCTTTTGAGAAAATAATTCTTACCGTATTTTTTAAGGAATTTTTCATGTAAACATAGATCATAATGATTTCAAAAGACGCGTAGTTTAAAGAAATTAACTCTACAGTTTCCAAACTGTCTTAGATGACAAATTATCACCCATTTTTACTAGTTACAATTTTATCTAGTTAGTAGTTGCACTATTTTTACTTAATTGCTGAATCTATCTCACAGAAATTCTCTGTTTAAGTGATAAAAGATTTTTAAAAAACCTGGATCAGTTTATAGAATTGTTTTCAAATGTTTTACAAAATACTGGATCAGGATTCTATTGGTATCAAAACCAAATGACTCGGAATTGGATCAAGAACAAAATCTCCATTTTAAATGTTCTCGTTTTTGAGTCGTTAAAGTCTCAAATGTCTCTGATCCAGCTTGAGGTTTGTTGTGAGGTTTGCTCTACAGCTGACTGGCCCCTCTCCTGGACGTCTTACGGGGCAGACCGAGTCCTGAGCGGAGGAGCTGCTGTTCTGTTGCGAGCTGCGTCTTCGTGGAGTTGTTGTTTACTTTCCCTGACGTGAAGGTCAGAGCTTCCCCCGTCAAACTGAACCACTCGGGTTGTGTTTTGTCATTTTCCATGAACCCGTTTCTGTCTGCGGGTGTTGTTGACTTTGAGAGGTTCTGGTCTGTGTGTCAGTTTCCAGGATGCTCAGCCTGCTGTCTTCCTAAACTTAACAGCACAGTCCAAAAATAACAGCTTGTCATTTCTTAAGCTTTCCTTGTACAACATGATGTTGCTGTCAAACGAGTTGATGCTTTTTTTTTTGGTGAAAGCCTCTACCTGAGTGTCATATCTGAACCTGTGGCTTCATGGTGTTTGTAGGATTACAGTGCTCTGCTTTTATATCCAGAACCGGGCATGTGATGGACAGATGGAAGCCCAGCAGGGCATTCACAATTTATCCTGATGTTTGGGGTGGTGTTTTTCTGCCTCAAATATATATGAACACAAAAAGTGCAGCTTAAAAAAATAAAACGCATGTTCTCTTTAGGAAATCAGCTTCACACACACATATTTTCTACTCCGAAGGGAGAAAATGTTGCATTTGACTTCATGTGCCAGATAACGGTAAGAAAATACTGTATTGCTAAAGAAAAAAAATCTACTTTCTTACTGGAGTTCCGGTCACCAAATTAGGGGAACTCTGTCCATCAAGTGCATAAATAGGGATATTTTAAAGGTTTAAACACAAGGTGAGAAGCAGGGTTGGACACCAAAATCTGGTTTCAAGTAGGAACAGTTATGATTTACACCAGGAATAGACAACTTCAGGCCTGGAGGGCCGCACTACTGCATACCCTGATCTGGTATGTTCTAATTGTCTGAACATACCTGAACCAGGTAATCAGTCATGAGTAGGGCTTGGATATCTGGATATACTGCAGCCCTCGAGGTCTGGAGTTGCCTATCCCTGATTTACACGATTCAACCGGAACCGAAAGAAGTTGCTGCAATTGGTTCCGGATTTCGGTGCATTCCGGCTACATTTCACAGCAGGTCACAGAAGTTTGACAGGTCACAGCCAATCAGGAACTCGGCTTTGGGCACCTGACATCTTCAGTAACCTGATCAGCGGGTGAAATACTAATCCACTACGAGTGTTTTGTCCTGTCGCAGCGCGGCGGTTCTCTGGCTGCAGCCGGACATCGGCAGAGCTCGCTCGCTCAATAAGCTGGCAGACAGACAGCCGCTGCGGGGAATGGGAGCAGCCTGCTCGGGTCTCCTGAACTGTGATATTTAACTTATTTTTGTCTAAACAAAAATTAAAGAAAAGGTCCCCTATTCTTACCTCTCTCGGGTTAATGCGGGACAGCCTTCAAACTCAGTCACAGAGACACAGAAACACAGTGGAAGCAGCTGTCGTCCAGACCACCCCCCGAGTGAGATAAAAGGCCCAGTAGCAAGAAAATCTTAATATCTTTTATTTTTGTAGATTTCTGTAGATCTCCTCACAATAAATAAACCTGATCTTTGTGTCTTCCACAAAGATCAGCTCAGGATGATCACATGTTTGAGAGGTGGAGAGCAGAGAATTTGCCGCGGTGAAAGAGTGGCGGGGAAGTTTGGGGAGCTCTGATTTAATGACAACAGCGAGCACGTCAAAAAACGACAACACCCAAAACGTCAATTTTTGACGTGAAGGACTTAACAATGCCTCAATATGTGACTTGGGGATAAAAATGGGTTGATTTGGGAAGATTTAGGCACTATTTTTAATTAGTGAAGTACCAAAATTGGCACCGATTAGGAACCGAACCAAAAGGACCACTTTAGCACCAGAACCGACTAAAACCCCATCAGTGCCCAACCCCAGCGAGCAGAAATTTGAATTTCCTCATTTGTATTTTATTTTTAGATGACTGATGCTACATTAATGGGGCTTAAAAGGATCAAAATCCTTTTTTTCTTTACTCTTAAACAAACAAGTCATGCTGTTTGACTTACTGTGACAGAATCAGGGAAACTCACCCTTGAAGTGAAGCCGAAGGTGCTGCTCTGCTGTGAACTTTATCACAGGTGCGAAGCCATGAATATTTCAGTTTCATGTCTTGCTTTCCTGTTTCTCGGTTTGTTTATCTACCTGTCATGAATAAATTCTTCTCTGAAGCTAAAAAACATGCGTTTCTATGGATGTGATAATGGTGAAAAACACATACTGTCACTTGGAGATTTTAGCGCCCTGCATCTGCATGAAACTCATCTTTATTGGCCGTTCGGGGAGTGCTGGGTTTGTACCCACGTACAACAAATTTTTAAAAAGACACAGTCTGTGGGTGATATTTGCAAAACATCAAAGTTTGTTGAGGAAACTTATATTTCCTTGGCAACAAAGTTATTGGCTGATATGTGGGCTGACGAAGTTTAATAAGGCAAACCAGAAAGCAGCGGGGACTCAGCTCTATGACGCTACACTTCCACCGTTCTCATGAGAATATATTATTTTCTTGAATCAAGAACATACAGTAGTTCTGTGGTTTGACACGTTAATGAAATATTGAACAGTTGTCACTCAAAACTCTGCCCTCGATTTTAAAAACATTCTGATTTAATGCAAACATGTTTTCTGAAAACACCATCAGATTTGGAGCTGTTTATTGAAATGTCCTTACTGCTCACAAATCCTCCGTTTCCCACGGCTCACTCTCGATTAACGTGAAACAGACCCGTCAGAATTCAGCAAAAGCAAGGACATCACAGATAATCAAACCTTTTATTAAGTCAATAATTAAGCATAAGATCATTTGGGTCAAAACCAGCAACCTTAAAATTGCAAGTCTTCTTCTTGTACAGCCCAACTCATTTCCTGTGTCCAGCTATAAATTATCAGCTGTGGATTATAAGAAATACAATCCAATATTTCTCCATTAACATTCCCGGTTTTCTCTTTGCACCAAGCAGTGAAATAAAGTAGGCGCCGATATCCATGACACCCTATTTGCACTGTACTGCAAATAATCAATATATTAGACGGCCGGGACAAATGAGGCCCCCCCAGGTTAAAGAGAAAAGCTGAACTTCTGGTGAAGAAAAAGAAAGAAAACTTTCTGGAAAAATCTCATTTCTTTCATTTGTTGGAAAGCAGCTTTTTAGATTATAATTAGCCAAAAACAGCAGTACTGAGCAGTTTATTCATTCCTACTGATATACTGTTGGGTTGTTCTTTCTTCACTCATAAGAGTTTATTTCTTACTTGAGCAAAGTACCATAAACCACAACTGATCCTTCAGCTGCAGCTGCTCAGTTTTCCAAAGGATTCTGAAGACATGGACATGCCTGAATTCTCCTGAGGGACAAATGAAGAATATGATACTTGAAAATAAGATTAAATTCAAACCGTTCAACACCAGTACAATACTCTTGTGCTGGTGTTCAGTACAGTATTGTACTGATTGTACATATTCGTGAATGTAGATTCATGACTCGAAATGTCATAAAAATCGAATGTACCAAAGCCTCAGATACCCTTTTGGAGCTATACGGTTGCATTCTGAATAACTCATGTGATACATATTATAAGTAAAGACAAACGGAGAAGCTCAAGCAAACAGAGGACCTCCAACCATTCATCTTCTAATTCTGCTTAATCCTGTATGTACACACTGGGTTTTTAACTCAAATTCCTGAAAGTGTGTTTAGCCAATGGTGTTCATACTAAGGGAGGGGCTTCTAGCACATATCCGTCACCTACAGTTAAAATAGGCTTGGTGCAAAATGTCAAAGGGATGCACGAACTGGGCATGAAACAGAAACGGTTTGGTTCAAGTTTCCTTGCAGTAGGGCTGCTACAAGCGAATATTTTAATAGTCGACTAATCACAGATTATTTTTTCCGATTAGTCAATTAATCCGGTCATGCACAAAGTGGATGTTAAACACATCTTAACCGTCATTAGATTTAAACTAACTAAAACTAGATATATTCACACTAGCATTCACACAGCATTCCCCAGACAGAATGCTGTAAAATGAATTTGGCCATAGAAGATGCTAGTGACGATACCTGAAGATGCTGATAGCCAGCTAAAATATTAGTTAAATGCCAAATTAGCCTAAAAAAGGCTTAGCCAGAACAGCTAGCATGCACCTGAAATATCAGCTAAACTCCAAAATAGCCCAAACAACAACAAAAAAAAGCCTAAGTTAGACATAACAGCTAGCATGTAGCTGAAAAATTAGCTTAACATAAAAATAGACTAAAAAACAAAAAAAGCCTGAATTAGCCAAAACAGCTAGCATATAGCTAAAATAATAGCCTAAAAAACCGTAAAAAATGCCAAAAAGTTAGCAGAATACCAATATAACTTCCAACTTAACTACACTGTGACTCCACATAATATAAAGTAATGACTAATCGACTATGAAATTGGTTGTCGACTACTTTAATAGTCAATTAGTTGTCGATTAGTCGACTAATCGTGGCAGCCCTACCTTGCAGCGGTGGATAGGGATTGCTATCATGTCAGGAGAGCGGCCTTGGTTTGTCTTTATTTGATAAACAAACAAAATCGTTGTCAAGCTCATTGACGAGCATGAGTTCACCAGATAAAGCAGCTACTCTGGGAGCTGCGCCTGGATGACAGCCATCTGTAGCTAAACGTGAACAGGAGATTTTTGAACAATGAAATCTGACATTGTTACGGCCCTAGACCGTGTGTTTCTGGTTCCTTCTCTGGTTTGACCTCCTCCTCCTGCACAGGTGCAGGTATTTGGAAATCAGATGAGATCCGTTGAGCTCTGGGTTCTCAGCTGCCTCCCTGCCAGGATTCGTCTTTTGGTTCTGCTGGTTTGCTCCATTTTACAAACAGTTAATTCATACCCAGACACTCATACAACACATCATCATACTCTTCGTTAGATTGTTTTTTCTCTCTTCTTTAGGTATATTAAAAGCACTTCAAGTGTTAAAACATATTGGTGGCTCGTCCGGAATTAGCGAGAATCATACCCAGACATACCCCTTACGTTGACTTTTAAGCGGGGTACACCCTGAACATGTCGCTAGTCTGGTGCAGGGCAACCACACACTCTCACATTCACACCCAGGGACAATTAACCAATTAACTTATGAAACACATTTTTGGACAGAAAACCTGCACATTCACGAGAGAACATGCTATTCCACACAGGAAGGTTACCAGCCGGGATTCCAACCTGGGCGCTAACCTCTACGCCACAGTCCAGCCCATCAAAGGACCTTCTTGTAACCCTCATGCTATCCTATCCTATAGGCATGTTTACATTAGAAGTGGGGTCATCTGGACCCCATAAGACAGCGTGCTGACCATTTTTTTTTAAAGGATTTTTTATCTTCACTGGTGCCCGTGGCACACATAAGGTCCTGTCCACCTTTGTCATTGGAGGAATCACACATCAATATAAGGGTCGGGTCATCTGGACCCCATAAGAGAGAACAAGGGACTGTATAAAAAAAAAACTTAAGCACATCTATACAACTATTGAGTTGTAGGATAATTAGTAGCTTCAAATCCCAGTCATGTCACATACGACACTTTTTTCAAAGACGCAGCATATCGACATGAAAAGCAGTTTTACTCTTAGCGATCAATAGAGCTGCATGTGCATGCCTTTCCTCTTTCAGAACTCTCACAGAAAAACTGTAATGACATCCAACAGGTCAGGTTAGCTGATAAGGAAGTAATGCAGCTCAACGATTCCTAAAGAGGATGAGATGCTAAACTCGGATCAGATATCTGCGTGAGCTGTGGCGTGCTTTTCTTCAGAGGACAAACTGCACCTACGCAGAACAAAATAGCTTCCACAGTTGTCTCGTTTTTCCCCTAGAGATCAAACATGCAGGATTACTTTGTCTTTTTGTTTATTAGAGTTATTTTAGCAAGTGAATGTTTTCTAGACAGGTAAATATGTACCTTTCATTCTCCTACTGAAGAGATAGATGGCTAAGTATTATTTTGGAAAGCAAAAAAAAAAAAACTGTGAAAGAAAGCACCCCCACAGAGAAGTGTGGTCTCCTGTGTGGATGACAAAGCCAGAAAAAAGAGGATTCTGCTTCTACAGTAGCACTCTCTTCACTTTCAAGTCTGCTGCATCATTCCGGTCTGGGGGATTGCTTTAGCAGGAAATGCTGAATAGTTTCAAACCTTCATTTGCCTTAGTTTGCTTTTACACTGCACCGTTGAGACACTGAGCCATCTGCAAAGGTACATTTATTTACTGGAGTTACTTGTTAGGGGATGTTTTTGCCCAAAATGATCTTGGAGTTTGTGTTGCTGGGTTGTGTTTTTGGAATTGATGACAGACAAAAGAGGTAGAGCCACTGAACTTCTGATGTAGAAACACTATAGAAGAACACTTTTATACCTTTAGCTCCTGTGTTGACGTTCTTTAAACTATCGTAACTCTTCAACCGTTTATGGAACAAAATTATAAAAAATAAATTTGAGTGGAGAAAAGCAGCTAAACTTTTATAGTAGTGAAGTCTTCAAGCATTCATTAGCTGGTTTTTAACGTGGAAAGAAGTGGTTTTGCACAATTATTCAAGCATATCTCCACTCTCTGTGTCAGAATAATGTGGAATAACGTTAATTGCACAAATGATGGAAGAGTTAAGGTAGTTTCAAGAACGAGCGTTGATTTGTTGTTATCGGCAACAGCTCCAGTGTTAAAGGGAGAAGTCACTTTCACTGTTTCAGGGAGTATTTAAGTTGGAGAAATGATTTGTTCCGGACTGAGTCCGCTTAATCAGTTTCTGATCTAGTCCTAAACTTTGCATTCAGTCCGTTTTCAGTCCGGGGTCAACCGGAGATTTCTGTTCCAGTCCAAAACTAATGACTAAAGATCTCTTCAGTCATTGGTCAGCAGTTACGGGGGCGGGTCAAAACAAAAAGAGAAAGATGGAGGTCCTGTGGTTTATCAGGATTGTTCACTTATTCAAACGTTGTCATTTTGGTGATTAATTCTGTACGTCTGTTTGAAGACCAGTTTCAACACTTTTACTGCTACTTTGTTATGGTGAAGGAATACTGCAGGACGGTGCTGGAGACGCTCCAAGGTACGGTGTCTACAGCATATAGATCATCAGAAAAACAGTGTGAGAAGCAACGTGTAACACGTTAAAAGTCGGTTTCATGAGCCTGCACTCATCCGACCACATTTTATGAGTCGCTGTTGCATCGTTGCTCCACGTTTGTCCACTAATGACCGGCTGCGTTAACCGTTTCTGTTCAGATATTTCACTCTTGGAAAGCTTCGTATTCACACTAATAAATCTCAGAGCAAACGGAAGTTCAGTCCGATTGGAAATTAAGAGAGACCACCTTGAAAGATGGGTCAGAGAGTGGTTCCTGGTCCTGGACCAGAGTTCACTTGGGGGGTTTTCAGACTGAAACTGTGTTTAGCGAACTCTGGATCACTGTAAGCAGACCAAATGTGTCCAGTCGGAATACACCCTTAAACTGCTTTAGTTGCTGGAGAGTCCATGTCCGTTCAAACTGTAGTGAACTGAACAGGATTCACGAGATGTAAGCCTTCAGGTGAATTGAGAGTCATGGTCCACACCAGTTTAGGAGGGTCCTTCACTCCTGCCCAATCAAAGCAAACTTTGGTCGAAAGCAGGGGTGTCCAAAGTCAGTCCTTCAACCTGCCACTGAAATCTCCCTGTTGCCCAAACACACCTGATCCAGGTAAGGCAGGATTTCTGGAAAACCAGCAGGAGGCCGGGCCTCCAGGACTGACTTTGGACACCCCTGGTCTGCAGATTCCTAATGTAACACAGTTCTTGGATTTCAAGGATGGTGTTGGAGCAAGAGACTATATTAACAAGAAGAAGGATCTTCAAAGGACAGTTATGTTATCTTCTCATTAACAATTTACCAAGTTTGTCAATGTTTTCTTTTTGAACTACAGTTGTCTATTCAGAGGACTCGTACTGGTCCACTCCACACAAAAAAAAACATTAATCGCTATATCTCCATGTCAGACTTTTCCAGTTGACTACTTTAATGTTCATTCACACCTTCATTCAGCTGATCTCAAAAGGCTAAATAAATCAGTTTATGGGTGCTGACACATATTTAATCGGGATCATGGTTAAAGTCTAAGAGATGATGTGGAGTTTCTCCTTTATATTCTCTGACAGGGTCTCCGTTCCACTGAACTAATGACCTGTAACTGTGTTTATTGAATAGGACAAAGAACCTCCTTGTTAATGTGAGTAATAGGTTACTCCTTCATATTTAGTCAATACACAAATGCAATTCTCAGAGCTCCACCTTTGGTTCCTCTGCAGTATCTGTGAGTTGAACCGTGCTGATTACAGGATTCTATTCTCTTTGCATGTCATGGTTGGAGAAGCTGCTGTCTCTGTGCTTACTTCACGCCTGGTGTCATGGAGATGATTCAGAGCAGTGCAGGGAATAATGTAGATTCAAGTATTTAAATGTCAAGCTGGTACTGTGACAGCAGGCATGTTAGCTTTATAAATTGTGCTCTTTTTTCTTAGATTTTTAAGTTGACAAGCCGGGATGCCATCCTTCACAACTTTGGTACTAGGAGGGAATACAGACGGGAGAACGTGTCAGCGCAGCTTAGCTGCTGAGCAGAGGTGTTGTGAGAGCAAAGACAAAGCTGCAGCGAGCTCCTCCCAGTGCATCACTTCTGACAGCACTGAAACTTTGTGTGGGTGCGAGATTGTCACCAGGCAACACAATTCTCACACTAATGGTTTTGCCTCAAACAAATGCTCAAACATATGGAAATCTGTTAACCAGCAGAAGGAGGGGCAATCTACCGAGCACGAGCTGAGCACAAACCAAATGACAGATTAGGGACAAAGAAAAAGGCTTCATCATTAAGACTATTAAAAGCATATTATAAATAACTACTTCCAAGTAAACACAAACACTTAAACTGTTTATCTTTTTGTCACTCTGGAAGTAAAGAAGATAACATAATCCTGCAAAACTGTGACTATACGAGACTAAATGACAATTAATTAAGAGGAAAAATACAAATCTAAAACAATAAAGATGCATTTGAAAGATTAAAATAAAATATCGCTGTAAAACAAACCATTTCTGAAACAGAAATGTAAATAAAAGGTTTATGCAGATTTAATAGTCTTGTAAACATTAAAACAGACCTCTGCTGTCAGACATTAATTCAACAACACGCAGATTTACTGTTTTTCTCCTAATTGAGGCAGAGATGGGGCAAACCGAGGAGGTTACATCATGTAAAATGCACAGTCATTCAGCTCAATAACACCGCGCTACGCAACATTACCCCGCAAACCTCCAGCCTGGCGGCACCAACTCTCACGGGGGCCAGACACATTAGTGAGACATTTATTTCAGTATTGGACGTGCCAGTTAAAATAGCCCACAAGATGCTGATAGGCAAATTGCAGAACTATAGTTACATTGCAGACAGCCGCCCCGCGAAGCTTTCTTCACATTCTCTTTGTCCACCTGCTCTGAAAGATGCTGCCTCATGAGCTGCAATCACATGCCGGGGCGCTAACGGCCCCACGAGGCCATGAACAGGCCAGGAGTCCAGCAGACCACAACACACATCAAAGAACATCTTCAGGAACACGGTTTTATTGGGAAACTGCCACAAATAATTCCAATGTCCAGAAAAAGAAAAGATTGGCCAAATATAGTAATAAAGAACCTCTTAGGGAAGTAAAGAGGGTTGACCCGGCCTTGATGAACGGCGCCAAAACAATAACCATCAATGATTGTTCACCAAAGGAACAATGGTAACTGACAGTTCACCAAAGTAAAGACCATTATTGGTCGTTTACCAAAACAATGACCATCAATGATTGTTCACCAAAGGAATGAGCATTATTGGTTGTTAACCAAAACAATGACCAAAGCAGTGACAATGATGAATGAATTCCATTTCCCAAAGCACGGACTCTTGTTTATCAATAACCAAAGCAAAAACTGTTATTTATTGTTCACCAAAAAAATAACCATTACTGATCGTTCACCAAAACATTGACTGTTACTGGTTGTTCACCAAAGCAATGACGAAAAATGTCCATTTACCAAAACATTGACTGTGATTAATCAATAATCAAAGCAATAACTGTTACTGGTTCTTCACCAAAGCAATAACCATCATTGATCGTTGACCAAAACATTGACTGTTACTGATTGTTCACCAAAGCAATGACTCTTATTGATCAATAACCAAAGCAATAACTGTTATTGATAGTTCACTAAAACAATAACCATTATAGATCAATAACCAAACAATGACGAATAATGTCCATTCACCCCTGACTATTAGTGATCATCAACCAAAGCAATGATTGTTACTGATCATTCACAAAATCAATGACCATTAATGACCACTTCCCACAGCAATGACCATTAATCAATCAAATCAAATATACTTTACTGTCCCAAAGGAAATTTGTCTTGGTCTCACAGAGCCAATTTCTGCCAATTACATCGCAGTCGACTTTGTACAATCATGATAGCAGACAACACCGTACAATTGCACATAAAACATACAAGGTCTTAGGTGTGCTGAGCTGGAGTTACACACATTTATGTTGTTGAGAAATTTCAGAGAAAACTGTGAGCACAAGTAAAACTTAAGGTTAAAACCTTTAAAGAGATTTGAAAGACCCATTTCAGTATAGTCCTTTAAAATGATGAGAAATAGGTCATGATCCAGCAAACGTCTGGAGTAAAAAATAACAATAAACTGTGATTAATAGGTAATGACTGTTCACCAAAGCAAACTCCAAACTGAAGTTTGGACAAAAAAACACTAAAGCTTGTACCAAATCTATAAAGTTTGTCCCTTAAGTCTCTAATCTAAACAAAAACAGGACATGGGAGAGTCGATGGTCCACACAGACCAGTATGAGTCTCCACACCCTTCTGCTAGACAAATGTACAGATTTGTAATCCAATGAACCAGATGAGCCAGTCCACTTCCTCAACCCAGTAAAGTAAATCAGCAGAGGTGGGACGGTGGTGGTTCCCTGTTTACATGTTACAAGGTCAAGAATAGTCATGAATAGTTGAGAAGAGTCCTCAGACAGCACGGCTAAGGGAGGTACAGTACACTCATGTATACGACGTGAAGGCCAAAAAAAGCAGCTCACAGTGCAGAGATGGAGAATTGTGTGGTACAAAAATGTTGGAAAATAACACTTTAGTGAGGAGGTTAAGGCTCTCGCTAATATGGGACGGTCAGGGCAACCGGAATGAACTGGTTTTCTTCTCCATGATTCTTTGCTTCTGGTCAGATCTCGTCTCAGGCAATACAATGTCCAATAAAAAAGAACGACAATCGTCAATTCTTTAGACTGGCTTTAGTTTTTTTAGGACCAAATGTGAACGGAAACAAACCAAACCAAGATGGGAAGATCTTCACCCACTGCTTTGGGTTGGGGATGATCCTAGAGTTTAAAGTCTGATTCGTTTGACGCTGGTCAATGCTGGCAAACTAATGAAATACAACCAGGTGTCGGCCTCCAGTGATCTCTCACTATATTGTGGTTCACTTGTTCATTTATTTATTTATTTGTTTATTTGTTGGTCTGTGTTCTGCATCCTGATTGGCTGTAGATCATTGTCAATCAATCTCCTCCATGCTAGGTTTCCTGTACAGAATGCCTTCAATTTGCCAAATCTACATAAATCTTCGATCACAATCAGATTTTTGCTTTCATTCTATAAAACTAAACTTATTTTTCAATGAAGGTTTGAACTATAAGAATTCCAATCTTAGAAAGTCTATAAGGTGTGTAGTTGGAGATTGAACAGCCTTAAAAGATCCATAGAATGCATCTTTCCCGTGACAAATGAGACGTAAGACCTTATTGTAAATATGGTCAAAATGCATGAGTTTGAATGAGGCTTTGCAGCAGGTCAACCAAAAATCATCAGGAGAAAAAAAAAGTTTTTACCTATTTTTTTTCCACAAAAACTAAAGAATTATTAAAAAAAAAAGCCATAAAGAGAAGATTTGTAACATGTATATGTGTTTTAAAAACAAATAAAAAAGCCAATGGCCACTTAGATTGTTCAATAAATGAGATATTGTTCAGGCTGGCTGTAGATCTACATTTCCATATATGTTCACTCAATGAACTGGTCTATCCAGACTGAATTACAGGTTTATTATTTCTGGAAGTCATAGTTGGGGCTTGATTGTGGCTAGTCAAGGCCAGGCAGGACTTTTTACTGCTACAATAATCTCAAATACAAACGAGAATGAAGGAAAAACAGGGACAACCAAAGAAAATCCGCTGAACTGGAGGTGAGATCGATGAAAGAACAAATCCCATTAATAGTTTTGTACACTGAGAACCTGACATTTCAAGCATCGAGTCCTTCTTCAGACCATTAGATTTGTTGTATATAGTTGTCATCTTAAACAGCCACAATCCATCAGTTCAACAAGCTAAATGACACATCCCATTGATTTAGAACTTTAGAAAAATGATTTATTTGAAGAATTTTGGCATTTTCTTAATTACGAACATCATCAGATGTAGTTTAAAAATGTTAACATTTTGGTGAACACTCCAACAATAAATGAAAAAAGGTAGGTGATGCTATTATGGACAATTATTCTCACTTTTCTGTGAGAAAATCCCTTAATTTCATTCAGAACATAAAAGTTATAAACTAGACTCAAATTCAACAAGACATTTTTGGTTCTCAAAATTTTAATTTAATGCTAATAAGGCGTTTTATGCATTTAAATGTTTAGACTATGATAACTATTTTCTACTTGATCATTAACTGCTTGTTTCTAGTAGAACTCATGAACTCAAAACCTAAATCTGCAATCCTGGAGGAAAGACCTAAAGGCAAAAGCAGGATGAGACCTCTATCAAAACAGAAAATAAAAGGAGGGACCCCCCAGGAGTGTTTCTTTCTGAAACAGCTGTCCTCCCACTGTGCATGAGGGACGATAAGTTCAGCGGTGCTGAAGATTGGGTGGAACCAATTTGAAACCATGAAACAACCTCCGTGGCCGTGTTTTTGAAGTCGACCACTGACCCTTCTGTTTTGGGTTTTTTTTTCTTCCTTTCTGAGTGACAATTCAATCAGAGGATTTAGTGGTCTCCATGTTCCAAAACGCGCCTCGTGGCAGCATAACTAACAGGAGCCAAAAGTCCATGAAATCCTTTCCTGAAGGATTCATGATGGATTTAGGATCTAAGACCCTTCCTGCAAGCGCGGCACTTCAAACCCGGAGAGCTGCTTTGTGACAGTCAAATGTCTGTTTATTACAAATAAAACAATAAAATACATCTTCATTTAAGGGAATTGTATTTGATGTAGATGACTGACTCCTCTGAGTCTTGTGGGTTTAAAGACCACCTTTCCAGGCCTCTCTCCAACAAACTCTGTGATTACATCGCCTTACCAAGCTGGAGGAGGGAGGCCATTTTGATATATCTGCAAGCAAGAGTTCAGAATATTACCCTGCTTGAGATATTAAATCCCTGTGCATGATGGTCACAGCGCTCAGTCAAATCAGAGTGGGTCCAGTACATGCTGCACAAAGATCCAATCTATTTGGAGTTAGAAGGGTGTGTTATTGTGGACTTATTTAAGAGGTTATAGCACATTTATGTCCAATCTCATGAACAAAGCTGATTCTATAATAATGACTAAAAATGGCTCCAGTTCAACTTTGTAATTTGGGTCTCTTGCTGCCACACTGAATGACTGCAGGATATTTAGAGCATTCTTAAAACTGCTAAAATCATCAAACTGATCCAATGATCTTAACACTCTATCCACCAAAATACAGCTTCCTGTGTCTGCAGCACTAAAACAAGAACAGAGAGTTCTTCTCCTCCCACCGCCTTCAAACCTTTAACACCACAGTTTTAGCTCCAGAGTTAGTGCTCTTGGCATAACTGTAATTCTTCAACCGTTTTCACAAGTAAAACAGCCAAGAAAAGTCATCTGGCACAGATATGCAACACTTTACAACAGTTATGAATCAGATGATTCTGAGTCCATCTCTCGACTGTTAGTTAGTTTCTTCGACATAAATAGAAATGGACAAAACAAGGTTGTGACGTCACCAATAGAAATCCTTACCTCCAGTCGCCATGTTTCCGCATGATTTCGCTATTGTGGGACCAGACAACGTTAGGAAGCAGCGATTGGTCTGAGAATCTGTCGAACGCTTCTGACGTTTGAGAGTGGGGCCATCGGGCGCCACAAGCTCTTATTGAGGCCTCTGATTGGCCAGTTTGTAATTTAAATATCTTGGGATAAAGAGAATATATCATAAAGAACAAGTTAGGTTTAGCAGGAAAATGTTAAAGAGACAGCGGAGCAAGAATTATTACTCTGACAAATAAAATAACTGAATAATAACTGCTTATTTTTCAATAGAAGTCTATGGGATTTTGGCTTTCTAGGACCAGCAGGTACTTCCTGTTTGGAACGTGAGGAGGAAGGATTGATCCGTCCAATTCTTTCTATGTACCGTCTATGGTTAATTTACATTGGTTATGTCCAAATTCCCACCCTAACCCCTAATGTTTTTCTAAACCCGGATATAACATCAGTGAAAATCTAATCAAAACGAACATTTCAGAACATTTATTTAAAAAATACAAAGCTTTTAGTTTTACAAAGTAACTGTAAAGTAAAGTTAAAAAAAGTACCATAACTTCTCACTCTGTGAGCCTCAAAAGCACAGCAGCCACTGAGGTTTGATAATTGAGACATAATCATTTCAACAAATTCCACTTTTTGACTATATTTTCAAGAATTAAACAATTTTATTTTAATGTATCATTAATTTGGCAACAGAAAAGCACTAGAGGTCAACAGCCCAAAAAGTTGATTTAGGCTTTAGTTACCTTTTAAGGTGAGAAGCCTACATTTACATGTGAGATTTTAGAGCAAACGTCTTTGATTTTCAACTCCTGGAATTCTTTTAAGAAGGGATAAAATTCTACCTAATTAACCAGACAAGATTTAAATTCAAAAACCAATCTGGGCTAAAGGTGTTAACCCGCAAACAAGGTTCTTTTTACAAGGTTTGTGTGAACTAGAGCTTTAGCTGCGACTGAAACCTACCAGCACTTCCAGATGCTTCGATGGAATTTAATCTTGCAAATTAGATGTGATGAACCTCAGTCAACAGGTAATTAACCAGGAGTCGTGTATCACAGGTTGATAGACAGACATGTATGTAGGAAAAAAACCCACAGCGGCTTATTTCATCAGCAGAGGATCGGCGGTAAATGCAGCAGCAGCAGCACTTGGCTGTGTCTCCTCTTGCTTTGTGTCACTCCCGACATCAGTCTGGATCACAGGCTTGTGTTGCTTTATCGCAGCGTGTGCGCAGGCTGGGAGGCTCGTGCAACAAACCTCCACCCAGTCGCATTCATCCCCCTCCAGAGCGAGCAAACAGCTGTGCACATGTTAACAGCTGCTGAGTGTAATCAGATCATTTGGAGATGAACAGCGAGGCCTTTCTGTCTTTCTCTGCGCGGCTCCACAAGTAGCCTAATTGATACACAGCCTGATGCAAGCTGGGGCGTTGATGGTTGTCGCACCCAATGCAACTTATTCACAAATGCCACCGCCAAAACTGTAAAAGCCTAATTATGGCTAATAACTCACACAGGTGGAGAACCGGGACTGAATGCTAATTCTGGGGTTTGGCTGGCCTTTTATTTGTTTATCTATTTATTGACGGACGGTGAAACAGAACGAGCCTCCTCGTGATTTACAAAAGGCTCACTCAGCTTTGAGCCAGAATAAAGGAAATCCATGTCACACGAAAAACAAGCATTTCTGTCATGTAGCAGAAGGTTTGTTTGTCACAAATCAAACGTGGGATTCAGGAAGAAAAAGATATAAAATAAGTAAACAAACTGGTTACACATTTTTTATGAAATTATAATACTAATCTGTATAAAATAATTAATTGTTTAAATTTTTTTTAGAAAAATATTTTCTTATAAACCTTTATAACTACTCCGTGATTGACAGCTCCTCTTTTTAAACAAATTGGAGGACAACAGTATTTTGCAACTTTTTTTTTTTACTTGCTTTATTGGTTTTGCTTTTAGCAATAAACATAAAAGTATAAATGTATCACATCTAATTAAGATATTGATTTTATCCACAAACACATGTAGATGATGACATTGTTGCTATTTTAAATCATAGACAGACATATTTGCACTCATACAGACAGTACATGAATCCATTGAATAAAATAATAAACTATTTGCTTGAAAGTGATCAAGAAGAAGCAAATTTATGTTTACTTTTCTTGAAATTGTATTTTTTTCCCTTATTGTCATTAATATCAACGTGTAATTAAAGAATGTAATTCATAAATCTATGAATATGTGGGAAAAGTGAGAAAAACTGTGACATTTTTTACAGATTTATCATAAATGAACCATGTTAAAACCCTGGAAGAATATAAGAGCCAAAATTCATGATTATTTAATGTGTCAATTATGCAGTTTTAACGTGATATGTGTGCTGTGTATGCGTATACGTACCATGTATGACTTTTATACACCATGTATAATGAGAAGTTACTCAAAACCTTTCAAAAACTTTGTGTGGTTTGACACTTGTAAATGTCCTCATACTTTCAGCTGGAGAAACCATTCAAACTTTAAAATATTCAGCAACTACTGGGTTTTAGGGTCATTTTTAGCAACATGCTTCCTTTTTTAGGCTAATTTAGATGATCCTTTTTCCAGTTTTTGGCTAATTTGGAGTTAGCCAAGTTTATATTACACTAGCCGTCTTTGGGTAATTTAGAGAGATTTCTATTTCCTTAGGTAATATGGAGTTTATCCAATATTTTAGCATTATGCTAGCTGTTTTTGGCTAATTTAAACATTTTTCTTTCATTTTTTTATTTTTTGGCTAATTTGGAGTTTAAGTAACATTTTGGCATTACACCAGCTGTTTTTGGCTAATTTAGACATGTTTCTATTTTTTTTTTTTTTTTTTGGCTATTTTAGAGTTTAGCTAATATTTTAGCAAGCTTTAAGCTTCAGCATTTTTAGCTAACTGCTCTGGCATCTTTAGCTGCCACACTCATCTTACAGCATCATCATATGTGTTTTTTTTAAATTAAACCTTTATTTTACCAGGAAATCCCATTGAGACTATCTCTATTTTTTTAAAGAGAGACCTTTAATTGTTTATTTGTATTGAATCCTTTCTTTTAGTAGAAAAACAGTTTGATGTAAGGGGCGAAAAAAAAACATAATTGGCTGTAAGATACTTTTAATTCATTGTGTTGAGAAAAAAATAAATCCGAAAAATGAAATTATGACTTTAAAACTGTGAATCGAGTCGTGGCTTGACTGAATCATTACATCCCTACTAACTACTACTCTTACTGAGTCGGCTTATCCTGTTTTAGTTAAAGTAGCATCTTAAAAAAAAAGATTCTTTTAATCAGACACCAAGATGAGATTCTGCCATCAGCTGGAAAGCCAAATCTCCATGATTTGGAGCCTCCACCCTCCGATGATGGCCCACACACAGGGGGATTTACAGACCACCTCCAGCATTTGGGAGCCGAGTGGCTGTGAAGGTCTGCCAGCAGTCCTGACCTCGACCTCGCTGAACATTTGAGAGATAAGCCTCCGTCTGCCGTTTGTGCCAAAGTGACCAAAACAATGGACCCCACAGCAAAATTCCTCCAACAGACTACAGTTATTAATCCATCAAACAAGCGTCTGTGGCTGAATGGGCTGTTTGGTATTAGCAGAGGAGATTTGGCAATCGTTTAACCAATTTTTCCAACAGTAAGAGACTTTGAGAAATAGTGTAACCAGCACAGTTTTCTTTGTTTGTCCTCTTTTGTGAGCATGGGTCCATAAATGAGAGATTATGACATAAATCCATGTTTGCATGTGTGAAGAATGGATGGAATGAGTGACTTACAAACTCCATCGGTTTCGTCCGAGTCGTCGGGGCAGTCGGGCTCCCCGTCACAGAGCCAGGCCTCGGGGATGCACGTTTGCTGATTATGACAGAGAAACTCCCCGACATCGCACAAGATGGCTTCTGGATGGCATGAGGAAGAGGGGTGGAGAGGAAGACAGAGAAGATGTAGCATGAGGTGATGGAAGCTCAGCAGAAAACATGGTGTGAATGTAGATTGAGCGGACCCTATTTTTGGAGACTAGAAAATGGTTCCGGTAAAAATTCTCCGCAGGAGCACAATTACACTTCAATCCAATGAAACAGAGAGAAAGATTTTTCTTCAGGAGGCAGTCGTGCGCTCTGCTTGAAGGCTGAGAGGCGAGTAGGCGACTGTTATGTCGATAGAATGTGTTTTGCAAATCACAGTTCTTTATCGGGAGATGAGGCTATACATTTGCTTTTTAGAAAAACATATTACCCAGACAATTGTGTTTTTGACAGCTCCTCTCATCTAACAAAGACATGATGTCCTTTGTGACTCTGCAAACTATTTCAAAGCAGCTTGACAAGCTGGCTCTTATCTTTTAGCCTCCTTGGTGTTGTGCTTCCATTTAATGGTGGAATGGGGGAGTTGTGTTAAAGCCTAGTCAACTAAAGAGTCATCATCGCCTTTTAATACAGAAATCATCCATCAAAACCTTGACACGTTCCTGCCTGTAGCTGTCACACAGTCAACTCCATCACACGGCAGAATGACACCAGCTTTTGCTGCCGCTCTGACACCACAATGTGACCCCACGCTCCTTCTCTTCAGCGCCAACCAGAAGCGGTAATTTGTTTCCAAGCCACAGACAGCGAAATGGGCTCAAAGTCGCCCTCCTACACAACTCCATCTTCCCCCCTCTGTATTCCTAACCCATTAGTGGTGGGAGGGGAGCAAGTGGGAGATCAGGTCTGTAGGTTTTGAACAGTGGGAGTGATAATTCAACGCACTGCTGCTCCCTGGCCCAGCACCCTCCAGCAAATTCTCTTCCCAGGGACAAATTTGAAAAGGTCAAACATCTCATCCATTTTGCCTCTTCTATTCCCACTGATGCAATATAGCTGATATCTTACAATTTAAATCAAGGTCCCCTTTCAAACATCCAGTCCTTTCTCTTTATCTTCTATTTCATGTGATTTTTTTTTCTAAAATTCAACATAAAAGCCACTAATAAGAAAAGAAAAGGAAATGTTTAAAATGCGGAGCAGCACACGTCATTATTTCACAGCACTCGTTCAATGTAAACAATACATTTTTTTAATAACTGTTATTTTCCTCATGATGGAATACGCCAGTTTGTGCCAACATGCTAGTTTGTGCCAAGACGCATAGTTAAAGTTTCTTTTAAGCAGCATCAAGCGAAACAATGCTGTGATGTCGAGCAAAACAAACCCAAACATGCAAATAATTACAAGTGGAGAATGTAGCGCAAAAATTAATCAAAAGTTTCACAGCAGGGTTTTTAGGATAAAGAAGTTCATTTATCTACCTTTTAAAAGAAAAATGTACGTTCAATCAATTCTGGAGCTTTCACATTTATAATTAAGTGAAAACAAAAGAAATGATGAAAAGATCACGCTCTGTTAATAAAATGGAACCGTGTGGGATAAAACATCAATGGGTTGAGGGGTAAAAGGTGACAATGTGAGGTTTTGACATCCATACGCCCTGTTTTAGCTACCTCTAAAGCTTCTTTTTTCTAGTCATGTGTATTTGTGGATTCTCCTGGTTGCAGTGATGCTTTTAGTCATTTTCAAGATGGTTTTCCTATAAATTCTCACTCCCAACTCGACACAAACGGACGTATGGTTAGGGTACCCTAAGCGCCACTTCTTGAAGTCATCATTTGTTGACATGCTGGCGGTTCTCAATGAGACCCACGTCTCCAACCATTGGGACACGGTAGTGGACGGGGTAACAGACGTGGAACCGGTACCAGGTTAGGATACCGATACCTTTACCGGTCCGGGATCTGGAACTGGTACTGAGATAGGGGACCCCTGATTAGCATATGCATTTTTCCCATGTGTGGCCCAGTACCAAGTGGCCCTCAGGCTGGTACCGGTTTGCGGCCCGGAGGTTGAAGACCCCTAATTTAATGGGAACAGTCAGCACATCAAAAAACGAGTCGTGGACACCCAAAACATAATATTTGGGTGTATGGTTCGGGCCCCCTCCGCGTCACTTTTTGACATTTTGGGTGTCCCCATTTTGCCATTTATTGATGTGCTGGCTGTTTCCATGAAAACATGGGTCCCCAACACTTGGGACGCGGCACCAAAGAGGATAATGGACGTGGAACCGGTACCAGGTTAGGGTACTGGTACCAGGTTAGGGTACCTGTACTGGTTTAGGGTACCAATAGAGGGTTGGGGACTATTGATTAGGATTTTTTCCGCTGCCTGTGGCCTGGTACCAAGTGGCCCTTGGACTAGTACCAGTTTGCAGCCCGGAGGTTGGGGACGCCCTGATTTAACGGGAACACCCAGCACGTCAAAATAAGACTTCTTGAGGACATCCAAAACATGAAAATGTGACAAACCATATGACCATTTATGTCTACTTGGGAGAGCGAATTTGTTGGAAAAACATCTTAAAAATGACTAGAAGTATCCCTGCAACCAGGAGGAGCCACGAATTCATATGACTAGAAAAAAAAAGCTTTAGAGTTCACTAAAAAAGGGCATATGGACATCAAAACCTCCCATTGTCACTTTTTACTCCTGATGTTTTGTCACATACTGTATGTTGAGATGTCCATTCACATTTCATTAGCAGAGCATAATAATTTTTCATAATTTTCTTTGTCACTTAATCATTAATCAAACATGTAGACGAGTCGGGAGTGAGAATGCTTTGGTTTTTCTTCTTAGGAAGTAATCGTCTTACGTTTAAAGCTGACATTTGTCCCGTTTGTTTGCTCTGCTGCATGTGGAACACTTCATACCTCTATTAGTACAGCTGACTTGACATTTTTAATGGTACATGCGCACTCATGTGGGAGAGGCTGAAACACCAACCAGGTGCCACTAATCAAATTCATGCAATGAAATGGTTCGTCAGTATGAGCACCTGTGAGAGCAAAAGGTTTGCCGTGGTGCTGCTTTGAAGAGTCGGAAGAGGAAAAAATCCAGAAACAAACTCAAAATAAACTGTTAGCCATTTTTAAGAAGTCCATTTTTGGAAATCGACCAATAATATTTGCATACATATAGAATACACTCAAGACTTCTTCTCCCTCATAGTTCTGATGGTTTGGGGAATTAAAAAATGAATGCAGTTCACATAATGAAATGAAAAGTAGTAAGCCATGTTTCTAGGGATGGTCCTGAAGCCCAAGTCGGTACTGGTACTGGTACTGGTACTGACGTATACAGTACTACTTGTACTGTACACAAATGTAGATTTCTGGTCTTCATTTCAGGTCTTCATTTTAAACAAGTCAACCACTTGTTTCTTGTTCAATTTTGCAGTACGGTTCTAGCCAATCATTTTACCTTTCCAGCGATTGTGGGTGGGCTCATAAAAGAAAGGGTGGGCGGAGCTTCAGTCAAAAATGCTGAAGGCGAAACGACCAAAAGTTTGGCTGCATTTTGCAACAAAAGATTCTATTTCAACAACTTAAAGGATAAGAGTGACATGAGCAACACTCTAAAAAAGACCGTCGCCATGGCGATAAGCGGTGAAATCTGTGTTTACTTCAGCGTGTGTGAAAACCGACAGTGCTGCACTGCAGACGTCATAAAGAAGGAAATAAAGGATCTAACGTGAATTCAAGGGCTCTCCTTCACCCGGTCACGCTGCTTCGTCACCTCTTTGGGAAAAAATAGGCCTATTTTTGTATTTTTGAAGCCATAAGTACTGGAACTGTTTCAAAAGTATCACCTGATAAAACCCAAACAATACCCATGATACATGTTTCTGCAGTTGCCCTTGTGATGGATTAGTGGGGTATTAAGTCCCCTCTTTCCTTATAAGGCCAACAAAAATTGGGTTCAGTTAAACAAAATTTATTTGTGAAATATTTTTTTTAAACGGAGGCATCAAAAGGTGAGTCAGTCTGCAAATGAGTGACTGAGAAAAGCTCACATTGCCCAGGTCTCTAAAGGTTTGTCTCCGTCGCCTTCAAAGTGGAATTCATTACCATTGAGAAGACGAGGGCTGTTAACATCAGGGCCATTTTCTGACTGAAAACACACACACATATATACACACATATTTATGAAAAGATCACGTCCCTACACCTCAGAAGGCCCCAGTTACCTTCTGATGCTCTATCTCCCTTCATGCCTCTTCATCTTCAAAGCTGAGAGACCAAATATGAGCAGAGTAAACGACCTCTTGTGTCATTTTATCCTTTTTATTCGTCATTTTCCAAACAGCCTCCCCCTGCCAGGCTACGCCGACCCTGCAGCTGCTGGAAGACAATAGCAGGTCGAACAAAGCTGAGGGAAAGGAAGACTTCATTTGGCCTTTTTTCGTTTGTACAGCCTGTATTTGTATCAGAAAGACACTTGAAGGTGTTCTATATCACAACATTCTATCTGGATTAATGCAAAAAGTGTTAAAAAAAAAATGGAAAACTGGTATTATTACCATGACAGTGGGACTGTCACATTATCGTGAGCACCATTCATGACATCCAGCAGAAACCAGTAGTAAAAGCAGACTATCATTAGTGCAGAAGCAGCTTCTTTCATGAAATAAATGTGCAACAGACGTCCCTCTTTGTTCTATCGCTGCTGCCCAGCTGACAATTTATGCAGACTCCCAAGACTCATAAAAATCCTGCCTTATTTGTTGAACACTCTGCAGACACACAGCCAACGTTATTGCATGTTCTCTGCTCTGTGATAATTGAACACCTTTAATAACGTGAGAGGCAATCATCAGTATGAAATACTTCCGTGGTGAGGAGAAAGGGTGAGTTGGCAGAAGCCAGGCAGCAGTTCAAGCTCTTCTGCCGTTGTGCACACACAGCATGAGGAGAAACCAAGCAGATAATCAGGTCAATAACTGTCAGTAATACTTAAACAAACAACAGTGTGGAGCAGAACAGGGTTGAAGCATCATCGCTCTCTGCAGGGAAGCTCAGATGTCCCATCTTACCTTGTAATCAGAACCTGCTTCACCTCAGAGACCATCTCTGGAGATGAGACACAACATGCTGAACTTTCACGCTACACAGTAATGAAGACATGTCAGAGATGCAAAGGAATAGTCGTGGGAAACGAGCAGAAGTCAGCCGAAGATTTTAGATTTAGTGCTTAAGTCACAAATACAACAATCAGGAGTCTTACATCCCCAATGGGTAAACCAGCCCAGAGTCTAAGGGATAAATACCACCTTGGGTAAAAGGAACATGGTTTATTAAAAAACCGAACAACCTGTGTTAGCAGAGTTTAAACAAAATGGAATAATTACTGTGTTGGTTTAAACAAAAAGAATAAAATGGAAAATAAGTCATGGAGACTGCTGACCCAGCATGTCGACTGCCGGAGTCAGCAGCTCCCTGCTAATGGCTACCTAAAGAAAACAAATAAACAAAGCCTGCAAACTAAGACTACAAGGTCCAATCCCAAACTAAAATAACAAAACCCAGCAGTGTAAGACACAGATTTTTTTTTTAATTTTGGCTAATCCTAATTTAATCCTCTTCTCGTAACAAAAAACATATATATATATGGGGAAAATGATCATATGGGGTTGTAATGGAACATTAGGATTTAGTTGATGCAAATTTACAATGCCTTCCTCAAGAGGGTTAAAGACCACGAGGAACTTTTTGAAAATAGATCAAAAGATGATCAGAGTTGGACTTTAAAATTATTCTGATGGAAAAAAAAACGAAGTAAATATTAGTATTAACCAAGGGTCTGCAGCTCCAGATCCACATGTGGCTCTTTTATCTCTCCATGGAGGCTCCTCGGACAAACATAAAATAAGTCATGGAGACTGCTGACCCAGCATCTGTGTCAGCAGCTCCCCCGAACCAAACCTACCTAAAGAAAACAAATAAAGCCCGAAAACTAAGACTACCAATCCCAAACTAACATAACAAAACCCAGCATTTTAAGACTGCTGAGGACAAAGAGGGGGAAAAGAACAAAACAAAACCATCAACATAAAAACATAAACCTGAGACCCAGCTGCCTCCTGCTCTGCTCCCGGCCAGACTTATACCTGGCAGGTGCTAATGAAGATCATTTGAATCCTCAGATCTGGTCGCTAGGAAAGTGGGCCGTGGTTTTAAAGAAAAATCATCCTGTTGCTGTGGAATGTAAAGATGCCGCCGCTTGTCCACCTGCTGAATTTGCTGAAAAAGTTGCATTTGTGTCGCCTCGTGTTGGCATTTTGGGATCCGTGACCACGAAAGGTGTCACAGGGCAAAACAAAGTTTCTGCTGACATGTTTAAATTAAACTTTCCCAACATTTCTAATAAAGTGTGTCAGAAACACTCAAACATCCTGATCCAGTCAGTGTCCTTTCTGCTCCGCCTGATAAAGCTGTGATTTACTGAAAGCTCAGGTTTCTGTCTTTCTGACGTCAACACAAAGACTTTATGATCCCCTGAATTGCATCAGCTGCACATTTTTACAATGCTGCACAAAATCTTTAGCCAAAGACCTTATTCAACAGAACCAGTGCTGTAAAAGAGACGAACGTTAAAGCATCGGCTTTGTTGCTCAGCCGAAAGAAAAGAACGTTATTGTTGAGAAACTGCACCTTAAAGGACATTCAGCTCATCCAAGTCAGCCAACAAACACCAGACTGGGATGCTGAATGTTGAATTTCAGTGTATCTGGCTTTCATCCATGGTCTGTTTTATTCAAAAGGTTGGGTTAGGAGTCAAAAATGACACCATAACAGAGCAAATCCGTTAAAAAAAGCTAAATATTTGGCGTAAAATGCATGAAAACGAATTAAAAAACATTCTTTTCCTCTAAAATAAAAACCTGTGTTTATGATAAACAAGGAGTAGGACGTTTGTTACTACAGAAATAATAATTTTCAGGTAATAAAAAGTCAGAAGTTCCGTTCTTGGAAGTCTTGATATTTACACGTCCGTAGGCACAAAGAGTGACCTCGCCGCGAGTGTTGAAACCTTTGTGGGAGTGAATGGACGATGCCCATGAGGAACGAATGAATTAACAGCACAGAATCGCTGCGTAGAAGTGTAGCTGAGTTAGGTAAAGTCCGGTAGGACATCGTGTCACGACAGGAGGATGGAATCATCTTCTTTAGTTCTGTTTTGTTCAGGACTAAAACTCAGACAAAAGTGTGTAAAATGTGTTCGTTCCTGAACACATTCAGACATATTTCTAAGAATTAAGTATTTTAAAGATTCATGTTCTAACAGGTTCTAGTGTCAGTAATTAACATAATTAAGTATGGAACTTAATTAAATAAAAATCCTTGTGTTTTTAACCAAATTTGACCAAAAAACACAATTATGAAGGATGGTAAAAGTTGAGAACATTCGTCTATTTCCTGAATCTCTGTCGGGTTAAGGGAGTTGCTGGAGCCTATCCCAGCTATTGTTGAGTGAAGTCGAGAAGGTTACCTCATATATAACTAATTTATGATTCCATCTGCTTTGTTGTATAGAAATTTGTGGAAAAACAAACCTATAAAAGTCTCATTCATACTACAGAGACGAACAATAAGAAGAATCAGTGGAAGTAACTTCAGAGACCCGTCTACACCATGATTTATAAAGCTGAAAATATTACAACTTTGACTTGAGCACGTCACAAAGGTCTGCCATACAACACATTAAACATTAATTAAATTAAAAGGATCTGGGATTTTTAAACGAACAAATTCAAAACGAAAATGAAGGAAAACTGTTTCTGTGCAGAATATTAGATTATAGATCAAATAATAAATAAAATAGTTCAATTCAACGAATACATGTAAAAAAAACTGTGAAAAAACAGATAATATGAACTAAAAGGATATTGGGAAAAGGTTATATAACAAAAATAATTATTTGATGTATTTTTGTTGTTTATTTTTGTAGCTTTTGTTGCTTCTACCAACCATTTGATGTGTTTACTCTGTATTACAAAGAGATTTATTTGGTTAAAATAGTTTAATGCTTTACTTAAATGGGGCAGAGATAATATGTTTTCTTCTTTCTGCCAACTTTCATTTTCAACAAAGACAAGAATATTAAGTAATGTGTTGTTGTGTGATATGAAAATGAATAAATAAAGGAATTAACGAATATGTAAATGTGATGTTTTTTAGTGATTTAACTCATGAAAGAAAGAAATAATGCGGGATCTGGACATGTCGAAGCCGAAACATGCCTTAATCTTGATAGAAAGTGACTCTGAATCAGAACATTTTGAAGTTTTCTTTTTTAAAATGTGGTTTTTGTTCTAATTTTAGTGCCTTTTTCACCAACGGGTTGATGTTTATTCCATTTTGGTGGGCCAGATTGAAAAGTTTAACATACGGCAGACGGCCCCGGGGCCGTATGGTTGCCCACCCCTGCAGTGGACTAACACAACTTATTTTAATTTTTTTTTTTTTGTTAAAAACTTTCAAGATTTTCTTTTTCTTTGTGATTGTGGCTTTGTTGCGTTTCTCTGCCAAGAACCCTTTTGTAAATAAATCAAATTAAACAGGCTTTTAAAGAATAATTTTGTGGTGTTAATAAAGCTAAAAATCAAAAGTTGATTTAAATATTTGTCATTTATTAAATATTGTAATACGTGTCTGCAGGGAAGTTGTTTCATTGTCAGTTTAATGTTGACTTTTAAACTTTACAAATATAAAATTAGCTTTATTACATTAGTTCCCCTCACTAAAACACATTCTGCTGTACAGATGGACATCTCCTATAAACCACTGTTAGCTGTTGTTTGTGAGTCGACCTTTTTTTTTAATTTTCCTGGTAAATCTGTCAGGAAAACAGATGAAAGGAGCAGAATCACGATGATTCTCCCATTCTCCTGAAATGACGTATGCCAAAGCAGTTTAGCCTTAAATGCCATTCATGTCAAGTCTGATTAACATCCAAAGGGAAGACTGAGAGAGGTATCCTGCACGAGCTCAACCACCAACAACTGCAAAATGTCACAACTCCGACTGCTTTCCACTTACACAGCAAGTCTGCCGCTCTCTTAGATTAGACACCAGGTAGAAAATAAAGAAAAGTGGATAAATATTTCCAAAATGAGGTGAAAAACTGGATTTTTTAAAATTATCTTAATACAGTCGGCTAGATAATTGACTTAATGAAATGTGAGTTTCGTCCCAGCATTTCTAAGTTACTCTGCATTCCGGTCATGCAATAGTGTGAAGAATCCTCGCTCCGGAGCTTTGGGGTTTTGTTAGCTACTGCCTGACCTTCGCCACGGAGCGAGGTCACTTTTATTTTCTGGGAAACAGCACGGCTATATCAACAACTTATTAAAAGGGAGCACCATATGAAAAGTTTCACAGGAAAAACGCTCCACTAGCCTCCCGCTCCTCGGCAGAAATCCCCGGACCAATAAACCATGAATTATTCATGAGGCGGCGTTTAAACTCCTCTTTTATCGCCAATTAAAATAAACCTCTTTCAAAACACAAGTTTCATGTGATAGTAGATAGTTTTAGCACTTTAAGAAATTGTTTTTTTTTATTTATGTTTAATATATTGTAGTAAAAAAAGGGTAAATATTCAGCATATAATGGTAAACAAATGCAAATTAAAGGAAATACTTGTGTGTCCTCTCACACTGTATAAGCTGCTATAAGGGAATCGGCGACATGTCAGGTCTTTTTTTCCTCATTGATGAAACGCCAATGACCTCCTGTTCTGTGAGGAAGCAGGAACTGATTTTTTTCTTGAAAAAAATAACTTTGTTAGCTTATAAAAGAACAGAAAACCCCATATAGTACTTATCTAAAGCGGATTAGAGCTTTAATAGAGCTGGAAGGAGGAAGAGTCAGCATTTACCAGAGCTGACACGGACATGGCAGCGCGAAAAATGAACAATGAGTTTTACCTTTTATGCTTAAATTGTGGATTTTAAGCTAAAAAAGGTTTCTCAGATGATTTTTACATTTTAGTTTGCTTATTTTGTTTTATAATAAAAGATAAAGAGGGCACCACTTCCCTGAAATCAGCAGCAAACTCCTCCAGCATCAGTTCTACCCCAATGACAGGATCAGTAAATGATTCCAACAAATCTAACATCTTGGAAAATTAGCATTAAGAAAGCCTCATTTAACAGGAAAGATGCAGACACCAGCAATTATTGTAATTGTTATAGTTTTTGCTGGATCAAATGAATAAAGATTAAGTTATCTTAATATTTGTTCTCATTCATATAAATTTAAAGATAATGTTTTTTTAGCCATATTTTAAACTTTATTTCATTTTTTATTCATTTTCACAGAAAAAAACATAAACATAATACATTAAAACAAAACAAGACATCTTTTGAAAGGGAGCAGATGAAGAAAACTTAATTTTCTGCCCCTTTTATGTGTGATACATACAAAAAACAAACAAAAAAAGGTTAATCTACAACCAATTACACATCACTATGTGGATGGGCAGGTAGTATTTACAGGTGAAAATATGACTAAAAAAGATTAGGAAGTCTTTATCTTTTATTCCACCAAGTTTTTATAACTCAACGCAACAACAAAGAAGGCTATTAATTGTATTTTTCTTTTTTAACAAGTGTTTTGAATGTAAATAGTTGGTGTCTTTGATTGGTTGTTTAAGATCCATATTCAAACCCCTTGAAGTGAAATACATCTTATTTTAACTTTTTTTTCAGAATTTTGGCAAAGAGAAACCTTCATAACCTTTTCAGTTACACTTACTGTTTCTTTTTGTGAACATATTTTGTGTCTTATGTGTCAGACACCTTTGATTAGCTTTGTGCATTCACTTTAAAATACTTCAAACTCAATCAGACAACGGGCCAAAATCCAAAACACGCCTGAGGTCGCGGACCGAACAGGATAAACATTTATTGAATACTCTAAAACTACATTTTTAAAACTTTAAAACCATAAATTTTTAGCATAATTATTAACTAAATATATAGCATTACCTGTAATAACACTAGTGTGAATGCTGTGAGCTGAATTTGGCTGCTGAAGATGCTGAAATTGATGACTAAAAACACTTAAGCTGATAGTGGAAAACGCTAAAGCTAATAGCTGAAAACACAAGTGGCCTCAACAAAAACGCCGCACAGAATCATCAGGAGAGGATACGGGGTCCAAAGACGAGCATTTGTAGACAAACGTTGGTATCCTGCAACGACAAGGATGGGATCCATTTGGATTTTATCCGGTGCCAAACCGGTTCTTTCAAAATGTTTCCGGAGCTTAAACAATACTTGAGCTTTAAAAATGCAAAAACAAACCCATTTTTTCCAAAATCATTAACGTGCGATGAAGCAGCGTGACAGGGTGAAGGAGCGCACTTCAATGTTCCTAAGATGCTTAATTTCCTTCTTTCTGACAGTTTTCATCTCTGTTTCCACACACGCTGAAGTAAACACGAATTTCACCGCACATCGCCATGACAACGGCCTTTTTTTGGAGCACTCTAAACGTCGCTCTCATCCATCAGGTCACTGAATTACAATCTTTGTAGCCAAACTTTCGCTGACTTTGACTGAAGCTCCGCCCACTATAGTTGGGAGGGTAAAATGATTGGCTAGAACTGTACACCAAAACTGCATAGTGTACAAGTGATTGACATGTCTGAAATTAAGCATGAAAATGAAGAATGTAAACCCGCCTTTTCAGTTGGTAATAGGATCATCGGATACGTGGTAAAATGTCTTCCATGACACGCCTCCTGGGATTAGGAAAGAAAATGGGATGGAAAAGTAAAACAAAATGACCTATCACTGAGTAAGACGGAGGAAGAAATAATGCATACCATACATACAGTATATAACGCTTTAGGCCCAAAGCCTTAAACTCAATTGAGTTTCTTGTTTTTCTTCAAGATAATAAACTAAATATGTGTACAAACAAACAAGTAAACAACAGTGAATGTCAAATCTATTCACATTTTAGTTTGATAAAGTTGTTTTTCCTCATCAAAATAATCCAAAAGGAACATTATAGAACATTCTTTTTGCTAAATTCAAAGGTTCATTGGACTGGAATTATGGTTGATTGTTTTTTTTATGCATCATGTATTTAGCTTTAATTATCAAATAAACCTAAATGGTATTTTCAAGATCTGTTGTGTAGGAATAGATGTTATCATCTCTCAATGGTGCAGATGAGACACTGTATTCATATATTAAGTATTAATATCACTGATTTATTTCATTTTGAAACAACTTTATATTGGTATAGGTCAATTTGATTAACAAATTGTTGGATAAATCAATTTATCCATTAATTGTTACACCCCTATTTTAGAAGTTTTTTCTTCAAGAAAACAAAAACTTATTTATAAAGAATTTTCTTAACACTTGTGTCCTACAGTTGTAAACTCAACACCAAGTCTTCATTTTAAATACAAGTAGAACACATTTTTTAAGAATGGAAATAGAAATGCTTACAAAACAAAACTCCATATTAAAATATGTTAAATATTTAATTAAATGCTAACTGGTTCCCTTATAAAATGGGAAGAAAAAAAGAGAATATCTGACTTTCCCACATTAGCAGATCCAGGGAAAGACAACGTGGGGAGCTGATTTAGTCAAAAGTCAATTACATTCTTCTTTAAAAATATTCAGCACTCTCTGAAAGCTCAGCGCTGTTAGCTAGTTTGAGTGAATCCTTCACATGTGAATGTCATTTGCATGATAATGTGTCATTATACTGCCAATAATAGAAAATTATAGTCCTACCCAACATGCCTTTCCTTGGCTTGGCCCTTTGCAATGCTCCATCCAAGGTCACATAATCACCGGCTCCTTTCAAAGACCTGCATCTTAACCAGCTGCAGTCTGAAGGATTTATTCTCCTCTCCATGTCATGATTACCAATCAGATGGAGTAATAGCTGTTTAAGCGGACAGGGTTTGTGTCATCACTGAGGGGTGAAGTGCCAGTCAAGGTTTCCTCCGAGCCTGTGGGGCATGTCAATGCCTTGAGTGTAGCCTCCAGATTAAACAGCATTATCAGAGAGGAGTGAAAGCTGTTATGGAGAAGGATGACATCCTCTGTGGCCCCCGCTGCACCACAGCAGACACCGACCGCGCTCTAACAAGCCCGCACATTAAATTACACCTCCAATCCCCAAAATAGGTTACCTCATAGCAATAAATAATTCACTACTCTTGTTGTAGAAGTACATTAACACTAAAGTACTGCGAGAGATAACAAAATAACCATCTGCTTATTCAATTACATAGACGCTGAAGTCGTTTCCATTTGAAAGATGGTAATTTAGACCCTCCGTGACACATAATGGGACGGTAGCTGCGCTATAATTCCATCCGGAAAGAATGCCGAGAACAATGGCTTTATTAGGCGGGTGTGTTTCCACATCCATGAGAAACTTCAGGTTCACAAACACCAGGGCTCTCATATTCAGATTTTGGTTCTCCTCTAATCACGACTGCAGTTCAGATTAATCAAGCAGAGATTTCATCCCACTGTGGGTCTGCTTGTTTACATTTTGATGACACTCTTCGGGGGATGTAATCAAGGAGCAAAAAACATGCGAATAACTCACTCCGAGGAGCAGGGCGATTGTCTTCCAGGCATCTGCTAATGTATGTCTCTTCTTTTACACGGATTGTACGGAATCATTTTTCAGTCATGTGATGCATGCTGACCTGAGGGGAGGGGCAAAACAGTGATCAAAGTTGCGTCTTGAAATCAGACTCTCTCAGAAGCTGGTCTGCTGTCAAAGTTTTTAGTGGAGTTTTGGGTTTTCTACACATTCTCACTCCCAACTGGTCATGAATGGTCGTATGACTCGCCCCCCCCCCAAGTCACTTTTTGGGGCTGTTGTTGTTTGACTTACTGGCTGTTCCCATGATATCCCAGGTCTCCAACCCTCAGGGGGCAGTACTGGACGCTGAACCAGTAATGGGTTAGGGTACCGGTCCACGTCCCGAGAGTTAGGGACATCTGATTGGGGACCCCTGATTCTTCCCCCGTCTCCACCCTGGTACAGGTACAGGTTTGTAGCCGGGAGGTTGAGAGGACCACAGGTTTAACGGGAACAGCCAGCACACCAAAAAATGACAAGTTGGGGAGACCCAGTCCGGTATTTTGAGCGTTTCTGTTATAAAATGGACCCATTAAACAGTTCCGACCGGTACCTCCCCATTAGGAGGAGTCGCTGGAGCCATTCGCTGATCGGTAGAAAGTGATGAGAACGTTAAGCCCCACTATAGCACTAAGCTAGCGTTCCGTTTTCTTCCGCACGGCGGTATTCTTAGTATCTTCTTTCAGACAACATTAAATTCCTGTTCTACATGATGAAGACGAGCCACTGGATGACCTCCATTGTTGCTGCTTTTCTAGTCGTTGCACTAGAATGACTCGCTAGCGTCTACACCACGCATTTGTCATGAAAACAAACCGCTCAGTGGCTTAACTGAGTTGGAACTTTTGCCAGAGTTGACTGGACCGTCCCGTACAACTCCTTACCGGACCGGACCGTTCAGTGGAAACGAGGATTTAGGGTACCGCTGATTGGGGACCCCTGATTTTCTCCCTATCTGTGACCTGGTACCAAGTGGCTCGGTTCATAGCCTGGAGGTTAGAGATCCCTGATTTAATGGGGACAGCCAGCATGTCAAAAAATGATGACTTGGGAACATCTAAAACGCCCGAACCATACGGCGAGTTGGGAGAGAAAATACCATTAGGATTTTGTAACCCACCAGCAGGACTCTTCTAGACTCTATGAAAAATCATTTCCACTTCAGAGATATTCACATCTACTGTACCTGGTATGTGACAACACAGAGGATTCAAACCTGTTTCCTCACTGTGGTCCTCAGGACTCTCAGAGAGCTTGTTTGTATCCAAATTACAGGGCACATTCCCGCCATCGGACTGTCACCGCGAGACCTCCAAATGTGCCCGGGGAGTCACTGATCGATGCCAAAAAATGGTCAAACTTTAACTTTGCCAGTAAGTAAAAATATATCAGCTGCCGCCGATTACTAGTGCCACTGCGCGGTCACCTGCTGAATTGGCTGAAACATTTAGGTCGCTACGTAACGACACTTTGACATATGTGACCATAACTTTTCAAGAACATTGCAGCTATAGCAGCGTAAATTAATCCATTATGTGTTGCATCAATAAATCAGACTTTAATGTGATTATTAGAACCTCACTGGAGCCAGCTTACATCTTAACTTATTTTAGTCTAAACTTCCTTTTTTTTCTTTAACTGTGCATTGTGTTCTGTATCCTGATTGGCTGTAGCTCATTGTTGTCCTCCATGTCTTTCATTCTATAATCCGGAACTTATTTTTCTATGAAGGTTTGAACTTTGAGAGTTTGGACAAGAGAGAAAAATGTAAAAAATGTTCATGTCTGTCTGAGAAAAGTTTGTAGTGAGGAATTTTATAGTCTTAAAACATCTATAATAACTGTTATTTTAGAGACTAACTCCTGCGATAAACAAGAGACCACTGTGTGCAATAATAGTCCTTCCTTTAGCCTTTAGTGTGCAGATGCAAGTGTATCTGAACTCCTGCTCTCTCTGGTTTCTCTCAAAAGTCAAACAGCGGTCTGTCTCCTTTGCATTTGGTGTCAACAACAACCAGCAGGCATGGAGCTTCCTGAACTTCCACAAAACTATAAATACAGAAAAACAAAAAAATACACATTTTACAATTAAAAAATAGCAACAAAAATAAATTAATTTCATCATAATGCATTCCAAATACAACATTTAAATAAAGGTCAAAGTTGGGTCAGTTTGGCTTAGCGTGCGTTGTGTAATAAGCCCCTCTCATTGCTAATGTGACATTTCTGTCTCATTGCCTGCCACCGGACCACAGAAGCATGTGATTAAGATGGACTTGCCCTTTATTTAAGTTTTCCACTTTACTGCAAAGTTGCACAGCGGGGAGTCGACTTCCACAGACCTGATTAGACTCGTTCCATTAGAAATGGAGAAACATGTCTTTTCCAATGCTCCCCCCACAATACGACAACCTTATTAGCAATGACAGCGGTCCCGCCGCTGAAACTGGGATTTACAACAGCAGAAGGAGCTGCTCAGGGGCCCGGCACTGTTCCAGTCGGGCGTGACGATAAGACATCTTAGCATGTATGGAAGTCCTGGATTCATTTCAGGTAGAAGTTTATCTTGTTTTTCAAAGGTGAAACCATCATCTGCTGAAACGACGATCTGGAAGAGATTCAGAGACGCCTAACAAATCAGAAAAATTATGTCTGAAAATACTTCCAAAAGTGAAGCATTTAACCTCTTAAAAAGCCTTGACGCCGTTTCACATTTAGGAGGTATTCTGTTTGTTAACAAGGTTTTCCAGTACATTTTGAACATGTTTTTCAGAGCTTGTTAAGTGAATGCTTTCAATTTTGTGGGTAGAGCTACATTTTAATAAGCTGTTACTTGGAAAGAAAGGATTAATTATCAGGTGAAATAATGTCAACATTCTGCAGACTTTCTTTTTCCAAGTATTGATATTCAGGTTTTAAAAGCATGAGATCTAAAGCAAAACTAAAAGATGACCTCACATGAAAGACAACCCTAACAGGAAAATGTTTTAAAGTAACTGGGATGCATTTTCTTCTCAGGAATGTTGAGTTCCTGACAGAAAGCTTGGGAACTCACCAGCTCAGTGGCCTTTTGGTAGAGTGTCCACCCTCAGATTGGAAGGTCATGAGTTCAAATCCTGGCTGAGTCAGACCAAAGACTCCAAAAATAGGACCTCACTCAGGTTTTTGTTTCAAGGAGTTTTTCTTTACCGGAAGGGAGGGTTTAAGGGGAGTTTTATTTAGTCTGTTTAGTCTTTAGCTATTTTTCATATTACTTATTTTCTGCTTCTGTAAATTTACTGTCACGAAGCCCAAATTTTCTTAGTAATATTGGGCTATATAAATAAAATTGAATTGAATCGACCCAGGGCCTCCCTGCTGGACACTCAGCATTTACAGGTTGGATTGTGGGGGCTTAAACCACGAAATGGATCTTGAGCAGCTGTGTCTGCAGCTCACCTCTCCCCCAGGGGAGGGGTCAAAAGCCGAGAACAACACCTAGTCATGTGAGAAATGACTTTAACTTTAATGAAAAAGAGTGTATTATGATGCAGAAATTACTCAGGGAGGCCCTCAAGCTGCCTGTTCTGCAAAGGGGAGGGAAAGGGGGCGGGGTTGCTCCGCACCAACAGTCCCGCCCACAACTCAGGGATGAATTTCTAATCAACTCCTTTGAAAATATGTCCATAAAACAACACAGATTTTTTTTATTTTGGCTAAAGATTATAATTTAACCCAAATTAAGTTTTAGTAACAGAAAAAAAATGTGATATTTGAGGAAAATTATTATACAGTGTTGTAAAAGGAAGTTAGCATTTAGCTGCCCAAGAGGGTTAAACACTGGGAACTATTTGAAAATAGATCAAAAGATGATAAGAGCTGGACTTGAACATTATTCTGAGAAGATATAAATATGGTTTTATTGAGAAAAACACCAGAAAACGTTAGTATAAACAAACTGAATCAAATATAGATTTAATATTTTGGTTAGACAGGATATATGTAGTCAGCAGTTCTGCGGTTTGTGAGTTTGGTCGGCGTCCGTCTCCTCGCCTCGCCTGATCCGGTTTTCTTCCCTTTCATGGAGGTTTTCTTTCATGCTTTGAACTAGCCCGCCTTGCAGTGGATTTCTTTGTGAATTGTATTACCTTTTCATCAATCAGTCTATACGGTGCACTTACTTTGATGAAGATTTTGAAACTGAATTCAGTGCCCCCTCCTCCTCTCTGTTGGTGGATCCTTCAGACGATGCAGTGAATCTCTTTCAGGTTTATTCAGACCCCAAAACTCGGAATCGGAAGTGTCTGGATGTGCAGAAGCTTCACCACTTGGTCTCTGCTTTCCCGCCGTGCTGCACAGTATCACTCTGTATTCACATCCAGATGCTAAAATCTGTAGGTGTGTTACGTGCAGCTATAGTGTCAGCTGCAGGTCCTCCAGCTAATGAGAGAACAGATAAGAGAACTCCGCTCTCTGCTTTGTTAAGCAAGATATAGAGTGCTTTTCACATCTGAGCCTGAAGCAAAGACTAATCTGGTTACATTAATACTTCCCATAAAAGAGAGGATCTAAATGTTCTACCACAGCCGTGAGACAGGAAGAACAGCTCTTTCCCCCGCGGAAATACTCAAATACATCATGTAATCTATCCTGTAGGCTTTGAAGCAAAAGTAAAATTGCAAATTAAGAACTCGAGCACGTTGTGTCACGACCGTTCACAGCAGATTCGGATGCACAAATCAACCGTTTATATTTATTTCTAAAGAAATCTTTCCAAACTTCGGCGTTATCGGATGTGCAAAATCTCCGTTTTCTAGCGGCTCAATAAAAGCCCCGACCTGAAGGCTGGATTTGCCCTTTAACTTTGCATAAAGGCCACATTTCAAAATGTAAATGACTTTGAAAGAAGGGCTGTGAATACCACAGCTTTGGGGACTTCAAGCCACCTGCATGCAAATGTGCCTGAGCCTTGAGTTCTGCAAATGTGTCCATCTGTGCTGCATTTTATTATTTTAAACAACTCACTCCTGTCAGGCTGAACATTATCCATGCAGTCGAACGACTCCACACATTCAGAAGAAGCAAAGGAAACTCTTGTTTTTATGGTTAGTTGGAAATAATGGGTGATCAGTGGTGAGGAGGTACTTCAAAGAGAAAAAAAGCTGCATCTACAGGTTTACAGTTGGATAAGAGCTCTTAATATTTGCCCGACACATGAACTCAATGTGAAGCCTGAAATGTATCCTTTAATCATAGAATATAGGACAGTCCTTTATCCTCCTCGGTCTTGAAATCTACTGAGTGGTTCACAGTGAATTTATTTCATCGTTTATGTGAGCTGAACCACAGAAAAATAGAAGTTCAATTAAAAAAAAATGAAGATACATTTAAAAAATATGCATTTTTTTGTAAAAATTATAACCATTAGTTACAGGTTTTTGTGTGTGACTTTAAACCACATTAACTTAGAGTAATTGTTTCAAGGACATAGTCTGATCATATTTTGATCTATTTGTTCATTTTTAATTATAATGATGCTGTTTTTAGTCAAAATAAAAAAAAACCTGAGTCCTTTTTTAGGACAGTTTCTGCAGGAGTTCTTTAGAAATTTACCTCTCAGTCGTGCACAGGACTCTTGGCATGGAGTAATGCAACTTTCCTCTTCATTCGAAAGGGTTGGGATGCTAAAAGTGAGGTAATTTAGTTCTTATTTTTAATTGTCAGTTTACATAAACACAGTAGCTACGAATTAGCTCCTCTCTGAAATAAATTCAGGCATCTGTATAATGTCAGCTCAAAAAAGTTGGTCTGAAAATCTTGGTTTTGTCGCTTTTTGTCCAACTATAAAATGGTTTTATTTTATTTTTTCCATATTGAAACTTTAGTACATTCTCTTATAATCTTTTGGGAGCTACTGGATATTTCCAATGGAGAGAACTTCGGCTGTATGAATAATTTTGGGATTTGACTTTTTCCGTCTTTGTTCTCAATAGATATGCAGACAAATTCAACTTAATTTTATTTATATGGCCCAAAATCACAAAGAAAATTTGCCTCATTGTGCCTCATCATGAAGGTAATTTTACAGATGCAGAACATTGACACCGTATAGAATTAGATGTGAGGATGTGATCATACAAATCAAACCAAACCAGCTGTAAGCTTGATGAAGCTGGTGGTCTGAAAGGCTCCAGACGTGCTGAAGGTCCAAAGTCTGGACCTCTTCAGCCTCAATCCATTTCTATTCTGCTAAGAAATGTTGATGGAGAATCTCGTGTTTGCCTTGATTACCTCACCTTACTAAAGTGTAACTATAAATCACAGAGGCAGGTGCAGCCGCGGTCTGATGTCACGGTTTACTTATAAATTTATGGGGGACCGTGAACGCACCACGGACAATCGAACCAGCCTGACAGGAAGGTAAGGCAGTGGGAATGTTTCAACCTGACACACTGCTGCCCCAAAATTCCACCTCATTCTAACATTATTATTTTGTTGACTTTGGCAGGTTAGGAATTAACGGACGTGGATTAAATAAATATACACTTGAAGCTTCACTGTAATCTTCCCTGAATGCAGAAAATGAAGGAGATGCTCCGTATTGACCAGAGCTGGAGGCACTTATGAGTAAAATCCATCCCGAAAGTCGATGGGGGCGGCCTCTTTGGGGCATGAGAGTGAGTCAACAGAGGGAGGATCAGATATACTTTACTGCTTGATTAAAATCAATTTGGTGATTCCGATGCTGAAGGTGGAGGGATGGAGCGAGGAGAGAGAGATTAGGCGTCTCCTCCTCTTTCACTACTGCCTGATTATAATGTAGGAGGGGGGGGGGGGCAGCTATAACACCTGCAGGACTCATGACGCGTGAAACAGTAAAACTCTGAGAGGTCATCAGGCGCACACCTCCATGCAAAACACATATAATTGAGAGCTTGGTAATGATCCAAGAACAAGTAACCATCAACTGCTACATGCAGGATCAGATTCTTTAAATCCAATTGGACTCATTTTCCAGAGAATATTGCGATGCGGAATGAGCTTTCTAGGCTTATTACAGCCGCTGAATCACCAAGAAACTCTGGAAAAGCTGGATTTACAAATGGAGAGGAAGACTGCAGAACTAATGAAGAGAAGGCGTCATGTTCACTGAATGCTTCTCTGAATGCGTGAACATCATGCATTATAATTATAAAGAGTCCAGCAACATCTCTGCAAATTGCCACAACTGTTGTGGAGTCAGACTTTCTCATTACGTGATTTATGTACTTTTAGGTCTAATTAACAAAGCTGCCATTAGCGTGTCAATCTGAGCTAAAAGACTCTAAACCAAACACAGCATCAAACTACACTAAGGCATTAAATTAATATGGAACCTGCTTGAGAAGCATTTCTTCATGTGGTCCATGTTTGGTTTCACAAATGACAGTTGTGTTTGTTTTGTTTTTTATTATCTCAAATATAACATATTTGTCTTTGGTTTCAATCAGGGTTCTGCAACCAGTGGATATGGAGCCATGTGGCTCTTTGACGGCTCCATCGTGACTCTTATGGTTAAAGAAAAATAAAAAAATTATTTTCTATTTTAAATTAAAATAATAATGTGGCTTCATCAAAGTCGCACTAAAACATTTTGATGGATTTGATGGATTTTACCACCAAAAATCAGTTGGAGATTAGTGTATGGACAGAATTCATACTTCAGAAATATCGGATTATGAAGCAAATTTCCTATAGTTGAAAAATTGAATGATTTTAAGTGTTCCTCAAGGACTAAAAATAGGTCACTAAGCTCTGATTTGTGAATTTTTGGCCAAGATGCATCAACAATGGTAAAATAAAATGTTAAATGTATATATTTGTATAAATCTCACAGCCTTTTATTATTCTTCCTGCTAACCTGCACGTTGAAGGTTGCTGGAAAGTTCTCCTGTGTTTACTTTCAACATGTCACCTGGAGAGACGCAGAAATGTGGGAGATGCATAAGGCCGTCTCACACTGTCTGAAAAAAGATGTTATGGTTGACTGTTGAAGCTAATCTTTCTGTAACCTAGGCAACCCAAATTCTAATAAATGAAGGGTCTCTGCAAACTTGCGTCAGATTCGTGGTGAGAAAAACCATGACTGGTCTCCTCGTGAGAAAATCTCACTCCGGCTCGTGTCTAGTTTACCTCTTTCTAAAAGTATTTGCAGAAATTACTTAGACATAAAATGTGTTTTTTTTTTCTCTGCTGACATTACTCTACCTACATTATTCATCTTATATGGTTCAGGGTGTCTTTTATTTTGAAAGGGTGTCATGCAAACCTCCGACAAAAGTTATAAAGTTTTTTGTTTTTTTTTAAACTGGTATTAATTTCATTATATTTATGTTAAAGTTATACCCAAAACAAGTATGTTTATCATATAAGGTACATTAGCATAAAAATGAATTAGCGTAGAATTTTTCTTAAAGGAAAGTTTGTGGCTCCTTTATGACTGTAATCACCTTTGTTTAGGTGCAAAAAGGTTATTTATTTCTATGGTGTTGAAAGAATATTTTTTTTTACGTTTATGTGTGATTTTCAAGTCAAACGGTCTTTTTTCCAATTGTTCCAACACCACATGAAAGCAGCATTTCTCTAAATTTACCGTTTTCCCTGATGAACATCAAACCGTTGGTGCAATTGGTGCTAAAATGAGAACAGAAATGACACCTCTAAAATGTTCTATTTTAGTTTTAACCAAAATTAAATCATGTTTTCATCCAGATTTGATGTAATTTCTTTGTTTTATGAGGTGGATTACCAAATTACCCCACGCATTTGGTTCTGGTCCAGCCATTCTGTCAAATTTTAGAGCCCTTTGTGGCCCACAAGTCAAAAGGTTTGTCCACCCCTGGACTAGAGGATGGTGTAAGGACACCTTAAAACGCAGCCGCTCCTCTCTACGACCCTTCACCGGCCGGACAGCCCAAGAAACCCACAGCACCCGTACGGATGTGATAGAGACTTAAATAACTATAAATAAGCTGAAGTTTACGTTGAGCCTTTTTTGTTCCACGTTTTATCATGTTTACTTCCAATGACAGATTACTCAAACTAATCTGTCAGCGTCAGTCCATCTAATCCGCTACAAGCGCGTGCCTTCGTTCCCCCACTTTGGTGACATTTTTCTCCGTCAAAGACTCGGCTTTGTCTTGTTTTTGTTCTGTGAATTATGGCCATTTCTACCTCAAAAAGACGCCGAAAGCTTCTGAGCTCTGCAAGACAAATGATAGCAATTCCTGCTCTTGAAAAAAGAAGGGAAAGGCTTTCAGGCTTTCAAACATGACAGTTAAAGAGAGGGTTTCATACTTGGTGGGGTGCTCCACATACTCACTGACTAATGGCATTTTGATGCGTAGTTTGGGACGATGCGCTGTTTGATAGTTCTGAGTTTTTTTCACTGCAGCTGGACCAGAAAGTTGTGGCAGCTACCTTTGTGCAGCTAAAACTATTGTTTTTTTTTTTTCCTGATTCTTTTAACAATACTTTAACTTCTCTGATGAAAAAGCAAGACTCTGGAGACTCACTGGATGAATTATTGATGCCAGGTTGTGAGGAGACACAAAGACTCTATTATAACAGAATTATCTATATATGTGGCATTAACTGCAATAATGCTCATGTGAATGCTGTAAGATGGATGTGGCAGCTGATAGCTGAGAATGCTGAAACTGTTAGCTAGCTAAAAATGCTGTAGCTGAAAATGCTGAAGCCGAAAGCATGATAACATATTAGCTAAATGCCAAATTATCCCCAAAAAACTGGTAAAATGTCTAATTTTGCCAAAACAGCTAGCATAATGCTAAAATATTAGCCAACTCAAAATTAGTCTTTAAAACAGGAAAAATTTCTTTTTTTTTCCAAAACAGCAAAAATATTGTTAGAGTATTAGCAAAACTCCAAATTACCCTAAAAACTGGAAAAAATATCTAAATTCGCCAAAACGGCTAGCATAATGCTAAAATATCTGCTTAACTCCAAATTATCCTAAAAAATAGAAAAAAATGTCTAATTTTGCCAAAACATATAGCATATTGTTAAAATGTTAGCTAAACTCCAAACTAGACTAAAAACTCAAAAATGTGCAAATTAGCCAAAACAGCTTGCATGCTAAAATATTAGCCAACTCAAAATTAGTCTTTAAACTTGGGAAAAAAATGACAATTTTTATCCAAAACAACTAAAATATTGCGAGAATATTAAACTCCAAATTAGCCTAAAAACTGGAAAAAATTTTAAATTAGCCAAAAAAGCCAGCATAATGCTAAAATATTAAGTTAAGCTAAGATATTGTTAGAATATTACCTAAACTCCAAATTAGCCAAAAAACTGGACAAATGTCTAAATTAGCCAAAACAGCTAGTATAATGCAACAATTTTCCCTAAACTCTAAATTTTAATAAAAAATAGAAAAAAGTCGAATTTGCCCAAAAAGGCTAAGATATTGTTCAAATATTAGCTAAACCCCAAATTATCCTAAAAACTGGAAAAATGTCTAAATTAGCCAAAACAGCTAGCATAATGCTAAAATATTCGTCCATCATTGTTTGAATGCTTAGTAAGCATTACAATAATCTTGATTAACTTCTCTTTAATTTTCTCCTTCTAAAATCTCGGGTGTATAAGGCTTGTTTCACACCTGCCTTCACAGGTACAAGATAGTTAGATAGAACTCAAAAAACGTCCCTCTAAGATGCTGTTGAGCTCCAACCTCAAGAGATTAGAGGCCGCCTTGAAGACAACATTTAAACTTAAAGGAATTCAAAGTGAGCCAGCAACAGCGATTAGGAAAAGTGTTCTGTTTCCAACTTCCTCCTCGTGTTGTAAAGCTTAAGGAAATGAAAGAACCAGGCGGTAACAAGAGGAGCCGAGTGACTTTAAACGCTTCAAACGCATAACGTATATCTCTGTGAAGCCCTCCGTCAACATTATGTCAGCACCTGACTTAAAGCTTATGCATTTTTAATGAAAGGCTGCGGAAATGTTGCTTTGATGGAGACCTCATTACAGCTTGTAAAGGTTGCAGCTCTGACACGAACAGCCTCAATGACTCTGATGCAGTCAATGCCAATGAAGGAACACCCTGCAGCCATGACTCATTCTCACCAAAAATTTGTTCCCTTTGGAGGGTTTTGGTCTGAACAGGACACAGGTGTGGCACCGCTAGACTCAACATATGACTTCATTTAGGGCTGCATTACAGAATCTCTGCTGTATGCCAGTGCAGCTGTGAAGGAAGTTACTGCGACTTCCTGTGACCACAGGTAAGACGAGGGGATGGATACTGAACTGTTTGATGGTTGATGAGGCTCATTCATACAAACAGAGTTGGTTCAGAATTGGCTTTAGTCACATGTAAAAATAAATTTAAGCTTTTCAGAGTTTCACTAAGAACTAAAAATAATCATTTGCCACTTTTTGGAGCCTAACCAACAATCAAGCTACATTCACACCGGCTGCAGTGGACACTTTCAATGAAAAGTCTATATCATGGGTCTCCAAAGAGGAGGCCACGGGACAAATATGGCCTTCCAGAGGATATGTTTGGCCCGCCGAGTCGTGGCTGCGGAAGCCACAGAGTGTTCAGTTAAAACCTGTTTCCCATTGATTCTCGATGGTGTTCCAAAACTCTACAGCTGTAATATACTTTCGGCCTCCGGGTGGCGCTGTCAACACTTTCTTTGCCGATGGGCGAAACGACCCAAAAGTGAGTCAGCCCTGGGCTTTTTTGTGAGTTAGAAATTCCCAAGAGACTTCACGGTCACTTACGATGCTTTTAGCGTCCTTTTCCAGCTCGCTAAGATGGAGCGACAGCAGATAAAGTCAAAACTCTATAGCTCCATGTCTTTCATTAGGATTTTCATTTTCATTTCTTTTTTGCTCACTGAAGTTTTTAAATAAAGATGGTCAGTGAGACCTTCCTATTAAGTTTCAAAGACAAATATTTACTTCTTACTAATTTGTGTTTCTTTAATGAATACAGAATCTAAGTAAATATATTAACCTGTATCTTTATTTTCTCTTTTTATTTAATGACGTGCAAAACAATATTCTATTTGACCAGCAGACCAGGATTTAGATTTTGGTCCTTTGAGCAAAAATGTTTGGACATCCCTGGTCTATATAAATGCATGTAAACGTTCGTGTTCAAAAACCTCGTGTTCACACGTCACTATGCAAGTTTTTAGTTCTGTTCTCTGCATCTATGTACAAACCAGGCGTCCACTGATCATGCACTTAAGTTAAGTTTAACCAGATGAACGTTTTACTGCTTGAACAGTAACATTTTGACCAATCAGGGACTTAGATTTGATAGTGTTCTGTAGAAAGTCTCCTTTTCAAAACACAAAAGTGCCAACTTTAACAAATATGATCACAAAAGAGAAATTAATTGTTGAGTTTTTTCTATTTCAATACATTAAATTCAATGAAACCAAATCTTTCATATATCCCAATAGAAAGACGAATTCTAAAACGAGATTTGCACCGCTTTGAAATTTTGGGGTTATTGGAGTGTCTTTGTTTCTGTAACCGTGGTCACACAGCCTCTTTTCCCTCTTCTGCTGGTCGTGCTGAGAAACCACCTGCTTTGTAACGACGCAATAATTTGTTGAGTCTTTACGACGCCTCCACAGTTCGTGTTGTGCTGAAACAGGCAGTGGGGGTGTTCTCTGTGTCTGCCACTTACCACAAGAAGCGAATAAAGCAGATGGTTTTTGTCAAACGTGAAAAGCAGTAAATCAATCAGGTGAAACACAAAATGACATTGTTGTTACAAAACTCAAGTTTTAGTCAGATTATTTCAAACATAAAAGCAATCCAAGTCTTTGATTATGTTTAATTCTGGTTCATGCAGACAATATTTCATCCATTTATTGAGTTTACTGATATAATTATGTAAATAAGAAGGCTTAAGAATAAAAACAAACTGAAGAACTAAATTTGTTTTCCGTTTAGTTTTACTGAATATAAAATAAAATATAAGAAAAAACTGATGGTATTGAGGTTTCATGAGAAGCTTTTTGAAAGCTTTAGTGAAGTTTAAGGCCATGTCACACGTAAGGAAGTTGGGCATTTTCTTTTGTGAAACATGTGATAATTCACGTATTTCTTGCGTTCGTCATTTGTTGATGTGTGTAGATGTCAGTTGAAGGTTTCGGCCGACGGGTCTGTACGTAAATTTGGTTTTGAGACCTTCAAAATTTTGGTGAGTTGAGAATTACGCAGTTTATTCGTGTTTTCTATAGTTTATTCACAATTATTACATAAATCTTATGGATTTATGTCTAATTCTTGCAGAATGCATTTTAAAATTTGTGGCTTTCTACGTCAGTCTAAGTGACTTTTCATGTGTATAACACCAATATATATTTTTTCTATTGCATATAAACCCTACTATTGCAATAAACTTACGTAATTGATAAAGAAATCACTAATGAAATGTATATTAACATGTACGGTTCATGCTCCATGTTGATTTACGTGGTTTTTGGGTGGTTTATTCGTACTTCTTCCGTGTTTTTTTCGTGATACATCTGAGAAAATTTCACGTTAAGAACACAACTCTCACTTTGTCCACCTATATTCACGTATGACCAATTCTCATCCATGTACTGATGTTCATCATGACGGTGTGACTCTGTCTTTAGTTCCCATCACAGCAAGAAAAACGTTTTTTTAAAGGACTTTCTGTTGCCTAATTTTAATTTAACACCTTTGATGTTCCCTCCTTTTTACAGATATCAAATGAATCGTATCATTTACTCAAAGTTGTGACTTTGGAGGTCTGCAGCATTCCTGAAACTATTCAATCATTTCAGCGGATGAAACAGAGATGGAATTTGTGAGGCTTTACCTCGCTGAATTTCACCCTTGATTATCAAGTAACATCGTTTATGGGCTTTAAAGCGACTTTGTTTCCTTTATTGTATCTGTAAATGTGTCGGCCTTTCACCTCCTGTTTGTGAGCAGCGTACACCACGTCTCTTCCTCTTACATCACATTTCAATTGCTCGACCTTGATGAGAACCCGGCTTTTGCAACATACCGCTTCAACTCATTTCAAACATCTTTTATTCAATTAAAATTGAGCCTTTTGACAACACAGACTTTATAAAATGCTCACATGAATATTTATACTTTTTCATCAGTATTAATTTACAGTATTTGAGGAGTAAAAAGAGTTGAAGTAGAGACTGGCGTGTCTGTATTGGTTTGTGCTGCTTGGTTGGATCCAGAAAAGAGCAGGAATGAGGCGAGGTTGTTTCCCTGTTGGAAGAGTGGTCACTTTATGTTCCCATTACATAAAAACGCTTAGAATAAGGATGTAACCTGATCCATGAGACATCGGGTGACAACAAACAACAGTTTGTGCAATTTCATGATAAGTTTTTTATTCCTTCTTATGTTTTTGAGACTTTTCTCGAATCTCAGAGTTTCTTCTAAAAAACTAAAAACATGGATTTCCTGCAATAAAATAAATATATAAAAACTAAAAACATGAGTGTTAGTTATTTCTCCTCATTTAATTCCAGACTCCAAACTCACCGGTTTAAATCTGCCTTTGCACTTTGCCCAATTTTCTGTCTGTTGATTTTATTGAGCCCTGCTTTATGTGTACCATTGTTATTATTTTAAAGCTATTTTACAGTGAAGTGTCGGGTGGTTTGAAAGGCGCTTCAAATATTAATATAATCAATTATCAGATCAGGATGTGAATCGCCAGACTTTTGCCCCTAAAATGCACATAGTTCTGTAATATACAGTAGTATATAGGTATGTTTGTGGTTTAAATCAAATTATAGAATAACCCAGAGTTTTCCAGACAATAACAATGTTTTTCTTATTTCTAATTTTCTAAGTCATACTTGGAATTAGGCAACAAGATTTGTTTATTGTCCTGTTGAAGCAGCTCGTTTTTAACAAGTTAATTGAAGGAATTTAGTTTCTTTGCTCTATTTCTTTTTGAATTGAAACACATTTTTTTTGTTCTGAATTTTGACAAAGAGAAAATCCTTTTAAACTATAATTACTTTGTGTTTTTAGGGTGAGTCGTGGAATAAATTAAAATTCTATTGTGAAATTGGCCGCATTGGACTGAACTTTCATGATCATTGTAGGACCTTTTGTGAGATCAGAAATCCAATAAAATAAGCATGGAGTAAGTATATGTCATCATTGCAACATCTGTAATATTTGCTTAATTTTAAGGAAAAAATGTGAGAAGTAATCCTCATGGGTGGAGATCAGGTTGAATTACGAAATGAGCTTTTTCTGGTTTTTGACAAAGTGAGTATTGGTAACATCAAGACTATTTTCTTGAAATACATCCTGTTAGTCCTGTAAGCTCTAAAGTCTGTGGAGAATCCTCAACTGAAGGAGGACAACAAACTTTCTGTGGAAAATACTGAAATTCTTCGTCCCGAGTGAGAAGTTGTCAATGCTGCCAACATAATAACAGCCCTGATGATGCTGAAGTGGGAGACTAACAGCACGAGGAGCCTGGAATTGGGTGAAGAAGTGAAGCTGTGTGACAAAGTACACACAGTGGGCCTTATTTTGAAGATCCATTGAACCCAGGGGTGTAGTCCCGTTTGAAAAGAAGTAATGGAGCACAGCTAGACCTGGTGTGTGCTCATGTGAGTGCAGCAGAGTGCACATGTGCCAAAGGAAACTTTTTTTTTATCCTGATGATACAGAAGAGATTCAAACCATGACAATCATCATCATCAGAGATGAAGACATCCATCCAGGTAGAGACGCTGAAGCAAAGAAGATGAAAGAAAAACGGATCCTTCAGCAGGATTAACCACTGAGCTTCTCACCTACCAACAGTTCCACCGAATTTACTCTCTGCTTCACTACTGTGACCCAAACCAGCCTCAGACATTACGCTCCTTCACGGGTTCAGAGCAGAGCTTAAGGCTGCCAAGACTTTCCAGCTCTACGCTTCCGAAAAGGGACAAATGTGTGTCGGTAAGTAAAGCTGAACTTTGCTCGGCTCCTGAACGGTTCTGGAAGGATCAGCACAAAGGTGAACCCAGTTTATTTGCTTTGGTCTCCTTAACTGTCTACATATATTAACGGCTGGAGGAAAACACGACCACTGATGTGTGAGTGAGCACAGCTGCACTTCTGTGGAAACATTTGGCGGGGGACGCTGCCTATATTTAGATGAGGAGGAAAGGGGCCGTCCTTCATCTCATTAGAACAGTTTAGTTTGGGTGCATTCATGCTTTCCCAAGTCCCATCATTCATCCTCATTTATCCATATTCAGTCATCAGACATGCAACACACAATATGCCACATTGAGGTAAAAAAACCTGCATTTCAATAACACCACAAATAAAGATACTGTATATATGAAGGTAGTAGCCACGGCGATTATACATACAAATATTTGGACCGCCCTACATTCAAAAGAGATCTGCCAGTGAGAAAAAAAGGAAAAAAATGACAAGATTTTTTATTTTGGCCAAAAACTGCATAATTATAATTAGAAAAATACAGTTGGCGTAGGAAAAATTAAAAAAAATATATAATAATTTTTACACTCTCTCTCACTAACTTACAGCCCCCAACCGGTTCAACAAAAAAGGAAGCTACATCTGAGCTAAGGAGACGTACAAGTCGTCTACAAGCCGATGGATCAGAATAATTCAATTCAACTCAATCAAATCTTATTTAAATGGCTTAATGTTACAACACAGTCGTCTCAATGGGCTTCAAATCCAGCAGAGAGAGGGATGTTAGTGGTTAAAGAGACCCCGCCCATTTCCCTCGCTGCATCAGAAAAGAGAGTTTCCTGATTCATCCTGATGTGAATTAAGAAATCCTCAGAAATGAAGTTATAATCTTAATTTGTGTTATTTGTTTACCATCATTAGAAATGTTTAAAATTCCAAAAACATCATTTGTATTGGGATTGGTCTTTAAACGTTCAAGAGTTACAGTAATCTAAAGACCTAAAGCTCCAGTCCTAATGTTAAATATGGAGAGAAAACTGTGCACGTAATTCTTGATTTGTGTGTAACGTTAGATTTCTGCATGTCTTTTTCTTGATTTGTGTTTATAACATTGGATTTGTGTGTTTGTGTAATTCTCGATTTGTGTTTAACTTTGAATTTGTGTGAGCGTAATTCTAGTTTGTGCGTAATTCTAGATTTGTGCGTAACGTTGGATTTGTGTGTGTCTATTTCTTGATTTGTGTGTGTGACTTTGGATGTGTGCGTGCGTCATTCTTGAATTGTAACTCAAAAAATATATTTTGCTCATAAGTACAAAAATGATGAAATTCAAAAAAATACAAAATACAATTTGCACATGCACAAATTGAAATTAGGACACCTTGAATCTAACTATACGCACAAATCTTTAAAAATTACACACAAATCACTTGTTATTCACACACAAAACCATATCTACGTACAGATCTAATTTGAGACTCTTTTGTGAGTTTATTTTCTCTCCACAGTTAAAGTCTGCACCTCATTATCTTTTGTGAGTTCAAATTTTTATTTTTGTAAATTCTGGCCAATTTCTTGTTAATTCAGAAATAAGGAAAGTGATGGGTGGATTTATTCTACTCCTTTTTTAACTATCTTTTTATATATTAACTTTGCTGACTACATTCTTTACTGCAAAATACACTAAAAAGCATTTCTCCATGGAACAATAGTTTAAACGTATCACTGATGTCTTAGTCTGAGTAAAAAAGTTTTGGTGTGAAATCCATAAAGGAGCCTCAGCAGTGGGTTTGTTTATGGAAAAAAAAAGAAGGAAATTGCATGAGGAAGTTTGTGAAAAATGGCTGAACACCTTTAGTTACAGTGAAAAACAAAATGCATCTCTGTGAATAACGTAGATCTTCATATCCCATGTTCCTCTGCTTCTCCTCTCATCGTAGCGCTCCTTGGATCACTTTCCATGCATGTTACATGCTAATTTCAATTATAGCTGTTAACAGAGATGTGCAAAGATTGTGAAAGGACCACAGGCGGAAACCCGCCGCAGTGATTTCACACCGAAGCGTGGCTGATGTTTTGGCACTCTGACAGTTTGGAGACAGCCGGCTAAATTTCCAGTACACTAAGAGCCTGTTTGCTGTGACCAAATCTATCCTATTTTCTGTTGCCTGGTTGCAGTGACCTCACATGATGAATGCTTTCCTCAAGGGAGAGAGAAACAGGGTCTGTTGTTATTGATGTTTTCAATTAATAACCCCGCACCAGCGCTGAGGATTCACACATGCACCGGTCGGCTCGCCGTGGTGCCTCAGCAGACGGCGGGGTATGCTGCTAAAACACAAATACTTGCTTGGACGTTGGTTTCAACAATACAGAGCCTATGATTAGATTTTATTCCAAATAATGCTATGGTGTAACAATAGGAATATTCTTTTTTCCATTACTGGCGGAAAATTGGACGATATGTTTCCTTAATTTTAGCAAAACTTTTATTTTGAAGTTAAAACTCTATGAAGACAGTTTGGACTAAACTGGAAAAAGTTCAAAATGAAAAATAAAATCTGACCCTATTCTGGAAAATGTGATCAGAAACATGTTTTCTTCTGAATATGGGGACGCCCAGTACAAGAAAACTCTCAGCTGAATCTCCCAAGACTTTTCCAGGTCTTTCCTTGATCCATATATATATGATTACCAATACAATTATGTTTTATGTATATAATATAATTTCCAGCTCCTTATATAGTGGGTTCCCTAAAGCTTCGGTGATGAGGCTGCAGCTGGTTCAAAATGCAGCTGCCAGATTTGTCTACGGCGCTAAGAAGTTCGATCATGTGATCCTGATCTTCGTCTCTTTGAATTGGCTACAGTTGTAATTTTTATGTTTCAGTCACTGGAAGGACCCTTCTCCCTCTTCAGTTTGCTTTTAAAGTATCCACCTGTAAACTCTAAACAACCTTTGTTCTTTGGACTATTGTGTGCTGCTGGTGTCGAGAACCAAAGTTCCAGAGGACCGTGTGTCGGCTCCTAAACTGCCACAGGCTATCAAGGTCGTGTCACACAGTCGTGTCACACAGCCGCTACGCAGGTATTTGGTGCATATTGCACAGATGAAAATTGGTCATACGTGAATGTACGTGGAAAAAGTTGTGGTTTTTACATGTAATTTTCACAGATGTATCATGAATGAACCATGTTAAAAACCACAGAAGAAGAACAACTAAACCATGAAACGAACCCCTATAAATCAACGTAAAATCCAAATAAATCTGGCACAAAATTTGTCAAGAGGACCTCGCCACAGAAAACAACATGGCGCCAAAGCACCTTTAAGTCCTCAACCGAAGTACAAACAATGTTTACACTCTTCTCCTAGAAGAATACTGGAACTGGGTTACAGTTAGGGTCGGGGTTACGATTAGGGTAAGGGTTACAGTTAGGGTAAGGGTTACAATTAAGGTAAGGTTTACGATTGGGGTAAGGGTTATTATTGGGGTAAGGGTTACGACTAGGGTAAAGGTTACAATTAAGGTAAGGTTTACGATTGGGGTAAGGGTTATTATTGGGGTAAGGGTTACAGTTAGAGTAAGGGTTACGATTAGGGTAAAGGTTACGATTAGGGTAAGGGTTACAGTTAGGGTCGGGGTTACGATTAGGGTAAGGGTTACAGTTAGGGTCGGGGTTATGGTTTGGGTGAGGGTTATGATTGGGGTAAGGGTTACGAATAGGGTAAGGGTTACGAATAGGGTAAGGGTTACGATTAGGGTAAGGGTTACAGTTAGGGTCGGGGTTACGATTAGGGTAAGGGTTAGGGTTTGGGTGAGGGTTATGATTGGAGTAAGGGTTATGAATAGGGTAAGGGTTACGAATAGGGTAAGGGTTAGGGTTAGGGTAAGGTTTACGATTAGGGTAATGGTTACAGTTAGGGTAAGGGTTACGATTAGGGTAAGGGTTACGATTGGGGTAAGTGTTACAATTAGGGTAATGGTTACGGTTTGGGTAAGGGTTACGATTAGGGTAATGGTTACGGTTTGGGTAAGGGTTATGATTGGGGTAAGTGTTACAGTTAGGGTCGGGGTTATTATTGGGGTAAGGGTTACGATTAGGGTAAGGGTAACGATTAGGGTAAGGGTAACGATTAGGGTAAGGGTTACGATTAGGGTAAGGGTTACGATTAAGGCTAGGCTAATATAGATACGCAAATTCATCTTCCGGCTACAGTACTGCTTCCAGCTAATGATGAGTTTAATGTCGTGTTTGAGCGCCATCTTGCCTGCATCCTAGTCCCTCTAAAATCTGTGCATTAATATGTAATTTTAACGTGAAATGTACGCCGCACACGTGATATGAAAGTCATACTTCGTGGTACATGTGTGAAAAGTCCAGTAGACATACGTAGAAAGCCACAAATTATGCATCTCTCAAAAAGTCACGCACAATCACATACGATTTACGTAACAAATGCATATAAACTATGTAAAATATATGATAAATTCTCAATCAACCAAAAGTTTTGAACGAGTCAAAACAAAGTCACGTAAAAACCTATCGGCCAAAACTCTTGACGGACATCTGCTCACATTGATGAATGACGGACGCAAGAAACACCCATGAATTACCTATGTCACGAAAAACTGACATTTCATATGTGGAAAATGTGCAAAATGTACGTAATGACTCTAGCTTGCCTAGGTCTCCCTAGCTGACCTTTTATTAATTTGTGCTATTTATTAATGCAACATTGTGTACACTCGGGCCTCTTTGAACAGTAGTAGAAGGTTCTCTATTAAATAATAATAAGGAAATGAAGGAATGAAATGAAAGGATATTTGATGAGCTGTTGAGCTTTTATCTGCAATAAAGGTGAGGCAGCAGGACATTTTAACCAGCACCATCTCTGTAGTGAAAAAGCATTCAGTCCCCGTCTTCAGCGCAGTGGAAAAACATTGGAATGGCGTTTGTGTGTTCATTAAACACATATGCCAAAAAAACAAGACGTCTTAGTTGGCAAAGCCTTTCGCCACCTGCTCATATGAGCTCCAGACGATGAACAAGCGTTCATGAGTGTGGCTCCACCAGCGGGCCGTGGGCCATGTGAAGGTGTCAGAGTCAGGTGGCCTCGGGCCAGCATAAGTCATTAGCTCCCTGTCCTCAGTGGCAGCAGTGACTTGCTCCAGAAACGCACAAGTGTGCCCCCACCTCCAGGCAAGGTTACTCCACCTCTTCCCGCCTGAAATGTTTTCCCCGCTGACGTGTTGTACTTTCTCGTTTCAGGAAAACGTCACCGTCTCTGCGGAGAGGAGCGCTTTTTGCACTTTTTCAGTGCAAACATAAATAACAGCCCACTTGTGAAGAATGACTTCAGTGCTTTCACTGCACACATGAAGATTAACGGTAATGAAACACATTTATGTCCTTGATTTTAAACATTTTTTGATAAATTAAAGTGAAAAAACGTAAAAATGGTGGTGCGTTTGAGGACATTCAGAGAGTCAACACGACTGTCAGTTTGAATAACAGGCTTGTGACTTTTGGCAGTAGTTCCCACTAACAACATGGCCATTGTTTAAACCTCTGCACCTGAGATTCAAACAGTGATTTTCTGTGTTGGAACAGCTGTTAGATTGATTTTGTTCCAAAGGTGCCCATGAGGGTGCAGTTAGTTAGCATTGATTGAACTGCACTTAAAGCTGAAAAAAACAGACAGTTTTGTGTTTATTCGGGTTTTTGAGGTTTGACCATGTGGGATGCTACTTTTAAATGTGGTAAATGTGACATTTCTTGTGATAAAGTGGCATCACAAAGGATGTTCGGGGTGAAAAGCTATAAAATCCCTCTTTTGTGATGTTAATTGGGAGCAGAGAAAACGTGATGTACACTGAGAGGGCTCTCAACACTTCAACATTACAAGTTTGATTCACACTTTTAAACTTTTTCTAAACTGTGCTCATTTAAGACCCAAAAGCCGTAAGATGAAAAAAGGTCTGACTTGATAAAAATGCTAATTTAGCCTCCATTACAGGCCTGCATTTGCAGTATTATGTGCAGCAGGGAGCACTTTGCAGATTTTATCGCCCGGTCTTTTGGCTATCAGGCTATGTACATTAAAGCCTGCTTTGACCTTCTGATAGACGGAGATTTATGTGATTGTAAACAGTGTGCAGAGCCCAAGGAAAGCGCCGTGACCCGCTCTGCATTAACTGTCCTCCATGACGGCTAACAGTGTGTAATTATCACATCCCCTTCAAACGGCGTGACGGGAACTGCAGCATTCTGATGAACAGAACAACTTTTCAAACAGAATTCTGGATTTAGTTCCTGCAATTACGGGTGAAATTCCCGCCAATGCATGGGTGTCCTTGAGCAAGACCGTTCATCCCACATTGCTCAGTTTGTGAATGGAGGTGTGACTGAAAAACACTTTGGGCCTTTGGAGAAGATAGAAAAGCTCCATACAAGTTACATCATTTTCTATTGAGTTAGAAGGACAATCCATAGCTGAAGTTGCATTATGTGTACCGTTTTATATAAATAAAAATGTATTTTTGTGATAGAAAGCAAATTGGTTTCATCTTTCATTTAACCCAAATAGTTCAGGATCTTTTTAAGCTTTATCTCCATTAATTACATCTATTAATTTATCTCTAAAACTGCCTTATATCCATCTTTTTAGTTCAATCCCAGCTTTTTTTTTTTTTTTTTAAGATACTTTTCATTATATTACACAATCATTTCACAATTAACATGCAACTGTCCGAAAAACTCAAATCTAAGTAGTTAGATTTGAGAAAAGAAAAGCACAGGAAGTGAAGGTGAACTAGAAAAGTTGCATTACCTGCGATAATGTCAGTGTAAATGCTTTTGGCCAAATGTGGTTGCTGAAGTTGCTAAAGCTGTTTGCTGAATATATTTATTTTTTTCATTGCTGCATAATGTAATGAAAATACTAGCTTAACTCAAAATTAGCTCAAAAATCTCCAGTAGATGCTAAATTTGTCAAAAAAGCTAGCATGTTGCTAACTAGCTTAACTCCATAGTAGTCCAAAAAAACTCATTAGATGGCAAATTAGCCAAAATATGTTCACATGTTGCAAGAATATTAGCTAAACTCAAAATTAGCCCTAAAAACCTCAGTAGCGTTGATGTTTTTTTTAACATGCTGAATGTTTTGATAACAATATTGTACAATTTGTAGAAAGTGCACAAACATTTAAAAAAGAAAATGGAAAAAAAGGCAAAATTTGTGTACAATTTCTAATAATTGTGTCAAATTTCAAAAATCGTGCAGGTAAAAGTAAAAGCATGAATGTCCTGAACATCCTAAATGTTTTTAATTGCATAAATTAGACATTTTTAATTGAAAAATTTCCTGTTCATTTTCAACAGGACTAAAAGATCTGATAAATTACACATAATCTTAAAAACTGTAAAATGTACAAATATCAAAGTTCAAGCAGACATGTCTTTAACGAGCTGAGCGTTTTGACGCAGAGATTTCAGATATTTCTGAAAGTGTGATTGAATTTTTATTAATTAAAATTGTTTGAATGTATAAATAAGGAACAAATATTAATAAAGAAAAACAGGATCACTAAAGTGTGAATGCTTACAAAACTTTCACACAATAAAATATGACAAATGTCTGAAGCTCCTCTAAATAATGTTCCAAGGGTTTATTCTAAGCAATTATTTGCCAAAACATGTGGTATATTTATTTTATACAAAAATGTTCAAAGCTTAAAACTTTTAAGAAACAATAAATTCAGAGTTCAAAGACTACAAAGGGTCAATGCGTTCATAGCAATAAGTTTTAAAAAGTAATAATTTTCTGTCATTTTTTGTACAACAGAAATTAATCTGCTAATTTGCAAAGCTTTTTCCATAACCAACGTAAGAAAGTTGAATTTACTGTAAATCCTTTCAAACAAGCAGTTCGTTTACAGACATTTACTTCAGAATATTGTTCTGTTTTTCCACAGGCTGGTAAAATATACAACGCAGAAGTACATTTGTGCTTCCCTGCACTTACACTTCATGCCTCTATATATATGAAACTCCATTTAATCATTCACTTCGTACAAACATCTTTAAAGCACAGCGCGGTAACAGCAGCACGAGGAAAAAGGAGAATTTCCCTCCAAGGACGATTTAGCCTTGAGCGTTCTCAGAGGAGAAGACCGACACGGAAAGATCCAGAATTAATAGTCTACATGTTTTAGTAAACTGGCCCTGTGAGTAAACTCAAACTAAAGTGACATTTTGAGAGCAGATGTTTTGTTGGCTTAAAAGGTTTCAGCCTGAATATTTTTTCAGTTTCTAGTCACACTGCAGCTACGTACAATTTGCACATTTTCCATGGATGGAATTTCGGTCTTTCGTGATTCATGTGTAATTTATGTTTGTTATTCGTCAATGTTCCGTTTCACACGTGTCCATGTATGTCCAACGAACTTTTCCACCACATGATCTGTGTGAATACTCTATTCTGATTGGTTGCTGGGGGTGGATTAGAACAAGCATCACTGCTAAATTACAGCTGAGATATTGACCATTGATGGCAATGTAGAATTTAATTTTGATTATTTGTCTTTCTATGGCCTATTTTCTTTAAATAATTGTGGCAAAAAAAAAAGAATTCTCTCTGAACTGATGTTTTGTTCAACCTGTCATGATATTTAGGTCTCTGTGCTTCTGTTTAGTGCAGTGCGATTCACGTGTTGTTCCCTTTGGGAGCGGGATGGATTTCAGATTCCAGGTGGATCGCCCGTGCTCCTGTTCTTGGCCATGGACCTCGCCTCTGGCTCATCTTGGCTGTGGACCTCGCCCCCCACCTGTCCCCCAGTCCTTCCCCCACTCCTGTCTGGCTGGACTCTACTCAAATATGTAGTTTTAGAGTAAGATAAGCTAATTCCTCTTTAACAGTCCTGGTAAATCACAAGTAGCTATTGTTTATATTTCATGACCGACTTTTTGCTTTTGTTCAATTACCGGCATGGCGATGCATAAGTAAAATTGAATTGAATGTATGTCACTTTGTTTTGTTGCTTCAGCTCAGCATGCCGGCATGTAACCATGACAACGCGGCACACATCACATCAAATAGTTCGCTTCTTCAGTTTCTGTTTTTGGTACTTTATTTTATTTAGTACTTCATTCTGACTATTTTTAAGGATGATGTTTATGTTTACGATTTCTAAGGATGCTGAGTCTAGAGCTGCCAGGAAAGAGGTCTAGAGGAAGACCAAAGAGGAGGTTTATGGATGCAGTGAATGAAGACATGAAGGTGGCTGGTGTTAGAGTGGAGGATGCTGAAGACAGGCTTAGATGGAGGAAACTGATTCGCTGTGGCGACCCCTGAAGGGAAAAGCCGAAAGGAAAAGAAGAAGAAGAAGACTTTATTCTGACTATTTTTGTAGTTTAGATCACTTTATCATAAAAAAGCAGATTTTTGATCCATGCTATATTGTACAAATAAATGTTACCTGGTAAAACATTGAGTTTAATCGTGATTAATCCCAACACAAAAGTGCGATTAATTAGAATTTTTTTGTAATTGATTGACAGCAGTAATTAAAAGTAAATGCTCTAAATGTTAAGTTTTGTGTGTGATTTTATATTGTGATTATTCGCAGATAATAAGTGGTCAGCAAATACTGAGGCTTACAAAAATATTGCGATTAATTTTTCCAGATTTGCAATTAATTTGATTTTTTTTAATCGATTAGCCCTAAAAAGCCCCCCCCCCAAAAGTTGTTTAAACCAAAACATAACAAAAAAAGTAGTCAAAACTGACTGAATATTTATTTCTTTTATAAGTGACCATAAGAATTAATGCACGTCGCAGAGGCAACCGTCTGACGCCAAGCGGCGTACGTTTCAGGCTTCCACGCTGTGAATTAATTTCTTGTATGAGCACACTTCATGCGATGTAAAACTTTTATATCATGTATACCGCACACATATTGAAATTACGTAATTGACACACGAATCAGTGATAAATTTCATCGAAAACAGCGCAATATTCAGTTAGTTTCACTCCAGCGAGTGGGGTCTCCCGGTCCCCCCAACCTGCACCATGTGAAAGGTGAGTGCAATGCACACGGATGCGACTCTGGGTGGGCCCTTCTCATGGATCCCCCCAGCTGCAGCTCTCGCCACGGGTCCCATATCTTGGCGGGGTGTCTCGGCTGGCGACTGACAGTTAATTTAGAACTTGTGTGGGCCAGAATAATCCCACAAAGCATCACAAGGGCCCGCGGTCGGTGCTGACACCATTTCTGCCCAGGACTCTGAATGTCAAAGTAAAGAAATTCATTGAGATGAGATTTTGAGTGCTCTTTGCCTGGTTCATTTTTATGGTTTTAATGTGATTCACCACAACTTTTCTCACCTTTTCTGCATATATATAACCAATTATCATCTGTGCAATATGTGCATAGCAGTTGTGTGATCGTTTGGCCAAATTGTCCAGTTTGGAACCCCTGGATCTCCACTCCCAAACTCCTTGGATGGTGATTGCAAAGAATTTACAGCACAGACTCGCCGAGTTACGATGCAACAAAACTCACAGCAGATAATATTTATGGACTGTGTCTCCATGTCTGGTCTGACAGCCACTGAATAAACAGGAATGCACGAAAAGGCACTAAGTCAATATTTTTATTTCTGTGGGAATGGAAATGCAAAGCAATTATTTATCAGTGTGAATCTGACAAAATCATGTTTTCTTTCTGACAATATGTCGGCTGTTTCTTGCTGCAGAATTGTAGATCACCTCCCACATGAAGAGCAAGTCCACCCATCTGTCAGGCAGCATCTGGAGCAGCTGCAGCAGCGCAGCGGCGCCTCGTCCCCGAGATACCTGCATCTTTGAAGGTAATGCTTTTAATTAGGCGGGTTCTCAGCTCAGACATACTGCCTCACTTTAAACCTCAACGTGAACTTTTTCTTTTTATAATCAGCACAGTCAAGAGGCTGCAGCTCTGACGTCCAACCTCTGCAGGAACAGGACAAAAATCCTGGTCTCAGAAAAGATTTTCTGGTTTGTGACGTGAAGCCAGATCATTTCTCTCCGTCAGCACTACCATCTGCTAATGGCTTTCCATCTGGACAACTTGGCCACTTCACACAAGTTGCTCTCTTGCTTTGTCTTCTAATGCAACAAATCCATTGATAAAAATATTCTACAGTCCAAAAAACATTTAGCCAAACCGCTGACAGTTCTGGCTGTTTGAGATTTCTTTTTGATTGATTTCAAAGCGGTTTTAGTCGGTCAAGTGCCTCAATAAATCATCCTCTGGTGTAAAACTTCACTTAGAAAATATATTTGATCTTATCTTCATCTTATCTCATGCAGTTTATCTTTTATTAGAATCCAAAGAAACGTTATGATGTGACGACAAGGACAAATTTGATTTATTATTTTGACTTATGGCTGGTCAGTTCCAGCCCATCCTGAAGCAGCGCTTTGTCAAAGCCTGGAGAAACGACAGAATATAGCTGCTGCTAATTAAAAAAGCTAAAGTATATCGAAGGAAAAAGATGGCCTGCAGACATTGGGTTAGTAAAAATCTCTACATGTCCAATAGTGTCAGTGACTGACAGGTGTAAACTCCTGCAGTTAATGTCTAACTCCATGTGGGAAGTTTCAAAAAAAGTATAACATTTGTAGAATTACACTGTTGGAAATAAGGTCATGTTGACTGAATTAACCCTACAGGAAAAGGAGCATAAACATCAAATTGTGTAATTAATTGTTTATTTGGTGTAATTTATTGACTTCATGGATCTGCATCTATACCTCAAAGCGTCTGAGAGCTTTCAGCTTTTCTTCATCCTGGAGCTAGAAGGTGAACGATAGGATCAGTTCATTTGAATTCATTGTTTAAGGGGACGCTAAAAATTAAATATCAGCTTTACAATCTAATTTGATGTGACACTTGAGATGACGTGGTTTTGTTTGTTTGTTTCCAGAGGTTCTGCAGGGGGGTTACCGTCTCATTGTGTTGATATTTACTTCTTCTGTTAACAGTTAATATTTTTACTTAGTCCACAGTTTTAAGAATGCATTTATATAGATCTTTATAATAACTACACAGTTTAGCATTAGTTAAGCATGAATTAACACTTAATTAATCATTTACATAACCCCATTCCCACTTTATTAAGCATTAAAAAGTTGCTTTTTATTAACACTTTAATGATGATTAAAAAGAATTACTATAACATGTTAATTAATGGTATATTAAGACTTTATTCATTAACAGCTAAATATTTAAATTTAAGTATTAAATGTTTTCACACCAGTTATATAGAGGTTGTACGCTCATTTACAAAATGATTTCAAAAACAATCTAAATGTAGAATTATTCATCCACATTTTTAGACACGTACTGTTAATAAATCCTTAATAAACCTATATTCCTATTGATGAATTCATGTAGTTACAAAACATTTAGTACTTGTTAATTAACTGTTTTTGTGACCTATTCTAAAGTGAGAACTATTTATGCCTTATGAAGAAAAAATAAAATAACAAAAAACGTATTTTTCCAGTTAAATAAACAAACAATGATCACAAGTGTCGAAATCACAGAAATAAAATTATAAAATCATAGTTTTTCAAAGAGCAGAACATCAGATTTTTCCGCCTCGTTTAGATTTCTGTCTCACATGACGATGATTCTTCTGGTTCTTATAAATGATTAATTAAGTGTTAACTCATCCTCAACTAATGCTTAAGTAATGATAAAAAGTGTGGAGTTATTATAAAGTGTTTTTTTTTTTTTTTTCTAGTTTGTCCAGAGAATGTTTAGTCTTCCTTTTAAATAGAAGAGAATTCCCAATGATTTGGGAGATTGTATAGAATAGAATAGAATAGAATAGAATAGAATAGAATAGAATAGAATAGAACAATTTCTTTGTGATTTTTCTTTATGGGATAGAGCTTTACAAAAAGACAACATCAAATCAAACCCAACCAAACTGATTTAGACAGACTAAATGAAGCAGAGCGATCACAGCCACTAAATCATTCGTACTTTAACCCTTTTAACACCAGAGCTTAATTATCTAACGACGATCTGTTTTCTTTTAGAAAGAAAAATCAGACAAGCCAAAAATAATTTGAAATCCTTTTTGTTGATTCCGACCATTTTTATTTTGCTAGTGAAATGTTTCTTTTTTGGACAGAAACTTTAACAACACTATCCTCAGGAATAAAACATGGCTGACACCAGGGCTAACCCAACACTAATATTAATGTTTAATAAAACTGTATGTAAAACAGAATATAGTCCTATCCAATGTGTAAGCCACGCTTAGTTCTGGACAATTGACTGTATATATGACTGGACAAATCGCATGAGACATCGCCGTGCTTCCAGTTCCAACCTATTGAAGTCAAGTCAGTCGCCATTTTTCTGTGATATATCAGTCGCCATGTTGGAACCAGACATTCTCAGTAACCCGTCCGTCTACATTTCTATGGCAACCACTCTCTCCAATCAGAAGTGAGCATGTTGGAAGGCCACACCCCTCACACTGAAAGCAGGCTCAGAAAAATCTGTCAATCATCAAACGTTCACATACTTTTATTGAGGCATCTGATTGGTCAGTTTATAATTTGAATAACTTAAGTTACAGCAAAAATATAAAAAAATTAGTAGAATTATCAAGTAGATTTTAATAAAAGCTAATAGAGCAATAATGGTTATTCTGACAAACATAATGACTGAGGAACAGCTGAGTGTTTCTCTATGGATGTCTATGGGATTTTGGCTTCTTGGGACTTCCTGTTTGGAAGGTGAGGGGGGAGGGGTTGCTCAGTCCAGTCATCATTTACTGTCAATGTTCTGGAGTCATTAGCTTTTGCCCCTTGTCCTGTACCTCAGCCTTCAGCCCGTATCATTATCCCTCCACCCACCTGCTTTAGGTTAGTTTGAGGTCACGCATTAGCAGAGCTTAGATTCGATAAAGGTGACATCGTATTTAATTACGTTTTACTTCTTTTGTTTTTAGCTTTCTTTATCTCCAAACTACAAACCATGTGAGATGAGTTTTCTAAATGTTGATGAATGTTGGAAATTAAGCTTATTTTCTTTTTCTCACCTAACTTGATGCTCAAACCTGTTTAAAACCTCTTTATTGACAACAGCAGAGACACCTGTAGCTTCAAAGGGCCAGAGATTTATCATGTGGAGATTTTAACAAAGTTTCTCGCTTTCGTCTGCACGTGTGTGTGCGTGTGGAGGCGGGTGGAGGCCGGTGGTGGCCGGTCGCATTGCGGCTGTAAACCTACGGAGATACAACCATAGTTATAGAAGCTACTGGGGTTATTGGTCGTTTTTTAGATGCTTTTTTCTGCAAAGTCACAGCGATTTAGAGGTGATCACCAAAAGCCACAACAAACTTTGAGCTGAGACAACTGGGATCAAATGATGAAGTGCTACTGCTGCTGATCAGGTTTCTGCCCTTCCTCCTCACTGCACCAACACTCACCTGAACAGTCAGGAAATCATGCATCAGAGGTTGCATCTGATGATTTTAAAGGGTAACCAAACAGGGAAGTTGGGGGTAGACTTCACCCACAAAATGTGAAAATCCAGTCAGAGGGGCGGGGCTTGAGAACAGGACTGTTATCATGACATCAGACTTCAGAAACTTACACGGTTTGACCAATTACAATATCCAACTGTAATACCTCATTTCAACCTGTAGGGGACAGCAGACGGTTTTGACTGTAATTTCGAGCATTAAACAATTTTATTTTAATCAATCAAAAAAGGTCAACAGACCAAACAAGTTGATTTATGGTTTGGTTACTCCTTAACGTTGAATTTCTGTTTTTTGGATTTTGGCATTTAGTAAAATGTTTTGGAAGACTTCTGTACAACAGAGTTCATCTGAGCGTGTCTACTAGTCACTCACATTACTTTAGAAAGGGTTTCGTCTTTGATTGAATATATTATATTTGTTTTTTTATCACCTTAAACTTATTTTTTCAGTAGAAATAAATATTTTACATTGGGAATGTTATATTGAAAAAGTAATTAGTCATAGTAAATCACTACTTCATCCAAAAAGTAGCTACATTTGAAACTAATTTACTCTATATTGAAATTAAGTTACCTGGAAAAATAACTATTGATGTGACAGTGAAAGCAGTTTATGCACAATAAAAGTGGATATAAATAAAGTAAGTTTAACTCTGTAGTCCAAATCAAATAGATAAAACTTAAAAAGTAATTTAAATTTAAACTTTGACTTAAAAATCTCAACTTGGTTTCTCAAAGTCGTCAAAAACGTTTCGTGCATTTGAACGTTAAATTAGTGTTTACATCTCCGTCTAAGCATATGGATTACTCTGGATTTGACATTTCTACAATGTCCTCTAAACATTTGTGTGTACAAGATGAGTTATTAATTATTAATTTGATTATTTCATTAATGACAAAAAACAGCAGCGTGACTTTAAGCAGCATTTGGTTACAAACGGCGTTCAACAGATGGAAACGTGCAGCAGTTTGTTCACGTTTCACCAAATCAATCATAATATATTTAATATTAAATATTAGCTTTGCACTGGAAGCTCGAGGAACTCCTTCCTGTTTGAAAACGTCGGATAATTAATGATGTAAAGAGTTTGTTTCAGTGCAGCAGCAACAGTCCGTACTTCAAACTTTAATTACTGTTATCTTTGTCATTACAAGAGTGCGATGATTAATGTTTGGATTGCAGAGCAGAGAGGGAAAAAACAGTTTACTCAGGTAGACCAGTAATTAGCCACAGATGATTAGCATCACCTAAAGGTCATCTAAGCCGGCGTTAGCGCTGGAAGAGACTGGCGGATTAGAGACGCGTTTGCAAACACTTTTCATTTATGTTCTCTGAGCGCATATCCTCAAGATGCTACTTGATTATAATTATCTTTACCAGCGATTAGTGTTTTGTTTAAATAGCTGTAGTTTTGTACACGCAGAGCTTTTAGCATCCAGAACTTAATTTTACGATAATTACAAACACACAACTGTCAACAAATGAGAAATCAATCAGGAGGTATTGTTACTTCTGATTGTTGTGATGAAAACAGCAACAGATGAGCTGGTTAAAAGTTGAACTTCAGGTGGTTTATTTTACTAACTTCTCCTTGTGAAAGTTTTTTATTTATTTTAAGTTAGTGGAAAGATCAGAGAATCCAACATTTTTACTTTTGCAAAGCCTGAGAGGATGTTTTCCAAACTATTTTTTTTATTAGTTGACATTAATATTCAAGAATAGAAGAGGATTATGGGAAAGCATAGCATCTTTAGACAAACCGGTGACATTTTTAATATAAAATTTACAATAAGTCACAACATTACAGACATGGACGTACAGAATCACAGGATTTTTCTCTAAAGACACAATCACACATGTGACTGAACAGGAAGTGATTCCAAAAAAACAGAGAAAAACAGGAAAACCAATGTTTTAAAGCAAAAAAGTAATGGAATTTAGGGAAGAGGGAAGTAAGAGATGCAGGAAGGGTCAATTCAAGAAGAAAATCAGATAACTGAGCGTCAAAGAAGTGCATGAGAGATCAGTCCTCATAGATCAGCAAAAAACAACCAAAGAAGAAACTTTGTATTCAGCAGGTGAAAGACAACATGGTTTAGAAAACTTTTAAACCACTTTGTGACTGAACCACCGACTGTTAAACAAGTTAGTCTTTTTGTTAACTTTTACAGATAACAAAACTTTTTCCAGCTCGATTTAAGGTCCTATATCATGCAAAAATCAACCTTTTGAGCTTTTAAGTGTATTATTATGTCCATTCTTCACTATTAACAACCCCAAAGCGGTATTTTGATCCATTCACACATTTCTGAGTAATCCTCTAAAAACCTGCGCTCTGAGCACCAGCCCCTCCCAACCCACGAAAACGATCACAATGTGATGTAGACAAGTGAGGAACAGCCCCTTCCAGGGAGAGTCTGCGCTGTCAGCACTGCCCCAGGCTAACACACTTTGTCTGTGGAGCTGTCAGCAATTGGTGAAATGTTTTTGTAAAGCTCTACAATATTTACATCCATCTTTGCAAATGTTTGTTTTCAGGTGGAACACAGACTGCCGAGGAAAGCTCTAGGATGAAATGGGCGGCATCCACAAGAGCGAAAGGCGGATTCTCATATATAAAGGAGACTTACGACTGGGCAGGAAAATGAAATGTAAACCAAAAAAACATATTTCAATAGACCCTTTAGTCCCACCTTTGACTGTAAATAAGAACTGGACTGAGTGAGTGTGACATCACCCATAGAAAACGATTCCAACAAAGCTGATCCAGTCACTGTTTTTTCGCCTCACGGATGTCGCCATGTTGGAACCAGAAGTCATCAGTAAGCAGTGATTGGTCCGATTTGGTCAGTCAACATTTCTATGGCAACTGTTCACACCAGTCAGTAGTGAGCTTGTTGGAAGGCCACACCCCTACCATTTGTCAATGCTGGCGTTTCAAACAGGAAGTACCAGATGGCTCCAAGAAGCCAAACCCCCATAGACTTCTACAGAGAAATAAACAGCTGATACATTTTTTAAACGTGTTTTCTATAACCCCCCTTTTTTAAAATATTATTTAATGAGATGCCTCACTAAAAATGAGTGGAGCCTGTGGCCCCCCAAGTTCAACCTTCAAAACGTTTGACAGATTTTGTATAGCCCCGCTTTCAAACGGTAGGGGTGTGGCCTTCCAAGAAGCTTATTCCTAATTGGAGAGAGTGGTTTCCATAGAAACCAGGGCTCAGATCAATCACTCCTTACTGGCAACGTCTGACTCCAACATGACGTCTACTACAAAAACAAAAAGCGGCTGGATTGACTTCATTTAAGTTGGAGCCAAAAGTAAGTTTGTTTTACGGGTGACGTCACACTCAGTTGGTCCAGTTCTCACATACAGTCAATGCTATAAACATAAATAATTATCCATCATAATAATTTTGTCCTTGCAAAATGAAAAAGATATTCATACCTCCACATATAATATGCGTAAATATATGTTTGTCTAAAATAATGTGTTGCACATGCATTATTCACCTATAATATGTTTATTTTATTGTAAAAAAAAATGTTTCTGTTTGAGAAAACGACAGCAGGTTTACCAAGGACAAAAAAAAAGTAACAGCAAAGCCTTTCCCAGATAGATTTAGGTTGCATTTTTCTGGTATCTAATATATATCATCCACAAATACGTTAAAATTATTGTTTTGTAATTGTTGGGCTGCATCGCCCACCTCCATCACAAAACACTAAAGCAGTGCTGACCTTCTGCCATCCCTCCATTTCTCCACGAGGCATCCGGCGATAATATCACACTACAACAGCGTTATCAGCAGCTAAGTGTCAACAAATTGAAGAAGAGCTCCTAAAAGCCTCAACACTTTTTTAACTTCCAGAATAATGTACGCTCAGTTTATAGTAACTTCGCCTTGGGTCCTAGCTGACACATTAAAAATGCCCCCCACAGAAGAAGGCGTTTGCAGCCCAGCAGGTATGCTGGAATCAGCAGAGCAGCAATCAATCCCTGCCACCGGCTTTCTTTGTTGAAAATGACTCAAAAAGTTACCCTCCAGTCACTGGACGATAAATATGCAGAGCAGAAAATACCATTTGGAAGTTTTCTCCACCGTGTGACTTCATTCTTCTTCTTTTATTTTACTGTTAGACGCCAGCCAGAAGTACAACATCCAAAACTAACATTCTACCGAAAGCATCAGGAATGACAACCAAAATGCCTTTTTACAGATGATTTTTCAGTCATTTTAGGGTTTATTAAGGGAAAATCAAAGCTTTCAAATATTACTTATTCTTATTTCCTGGACACCAGGTGTTTGTTGAACTCTTAAATGTGTCTTCAGAACATTTTGGAATTTAAGCTGATTTTTTTGTTTGTTTTAAAAGTCCCACTCTGATCATCTTCTCATCTATTTTGAAAGTGTTCCTAGTGGTCTTTTACTTTTGAGCCAAAACAAACAAATAAAAGAATTCTAGGACAATCGCTCAAGGGGCCAAAATCCAAAGCACATGTTAGGTCGAACAAGGAAAACATTTATTGAATACTCTAAAACTACATTTTTAAAACTATAAAACCGTAACTTTTTAGCATAATTATGAACTAGATATATAGTATTACCTGTGCAGTGGCGGGCCGTCAGGGCCTGCAAGGCCTTCTCTGCTGGCCTAAAAATATCTGAATCACAGACTGATATTAATTATTATTTATTTCCGTGAATACGTATTCTATAATTCCAAATGCTCTGTCTTCGTCCTTTCATTGCTGTCTCCCTGGCTGCGCTGCTTCCAGACGTGTATTTTCCTATTTAAGCATTAACCAATCACATTGCAGCACCATTTGTTGCTAGGGTCAAAGAAATCTGCCCGGAGGCCTTCACAATCAGTTCTGCGGGCCCTGTAGCATAAAATAATTGTCGACCAAACTGTTGCTTCAACCAATCAGATTTGGAGTAGGCGAAACCAACGCCAGCTAGCAGGCGCACGGAAACGTCATCATTTTCACGTGCTATGATTGGACAGCTCGCAGCTCGCTCTGGTTCTGCGTTATGTGACGGACACAGGTGCCGAGGAGCGGCGTGTCAGGTTTGAAGATGTTACCAGTGGAAAGCGTCTCATCGTCTGATTTTTGGTGGAAAATGAATGTCTGGGTAAAGTTGTGGCACAGTTTTGTCTGGCACGGGTAAAGGAGTTCCGTGACTCCGTTGAGCGGGAGTGAAGCTGATACGAGGAAATCTACGAGGCCCCTGAACGCACCGCGGGCGCGTGCAGCGCAAAATCCTCGCGCGCACTACCGACAATATTATTTTCCAGACACAGACCAGATTTCAAGATCACAAAAACTGATGTTTGTCTCCCTCCTGGACCACAAGAGGCTTCAGGAATACCAGAACATTTCCCGCATGCAGCCTTTTCCAGCTTATCACAGCCACGGAACACTTTCCATCTGCGAAACGCACGGATTCTGCACGACAGAGTGATTGAAATCTTCTTGAGGATAGAAAGGATGGATTTTGTGTTTAAATAATCTGGATTTTTGGTGAGTAAAATTTTGCTATCTCCCTACATAATATTGAAATTTTATCAGGTTATTTTTTATGCTTTTGGTGTGTGTGTGGCAGCTGTACCTGCAGTAGAAGTTTTATTGCCATAAAATAGTTAATGAGGGTTGGATTGATTCAGATGGAGCACTACTGAAGGCCTAGGTGTGAAATGCACGGCCCGCCACTGTACCTGTGATGATGCTAGTGTGAATACTGTAAGGTGAATTTGGCCACTAAAGATACTAGTGCTGATAGCGGAAGATGCTGAAACTGATAGCTGAAAACGCTGATACCCAGCTGAAATATTAACTAAATGCCAAATTAGCCTAAAAAACAAAAAAATAGGTTAGCCAAGAAAGCTAGAATGCAGCTGAAAAAATAGCCAAAATTCAAAATATCCCCCAAAAAATGCTGAAGCGGAAAAAAAGCTAAAAAAACGTAAAAAAGAAAAGTCTAAAGTAGCCAGTAAGCTAGCATGTAGCTGAAATATTAGCTAAACTCCAAAATACCCTGAAAAATCTTAGTGAATGACAAAATAGTCCAAAAATCTAGCAGAATGCCAATTTTTAAAACTTTTGAACCATAACTTTTGACATAATTATGAATAATAAAAAGGCAGAAATATTATTACAGAATAAATCAACTTAAACCTTAAATAACTTTTAATATTTTACTCTCTAGGAAAATATATTTTGTCAAAATTATACAAGTTAAAAATAAGCGTAAGATAACATCGGGTCATTAATAACAATAAAATAAAATGATCTGGAGGGCCGCGGGCCTTGACTTTGACACGTGACATAGAGTAACACCTGGTTCACACCAGATGTGGAAGCGCTGCAAGGCTGCGCGGAACGGACGCCGCCTCCATTCAGCATCCTTGTTACTCTATGGTGTGGTTCACACTAGGCCCGGAGCGACGCCGTTCTCCACGGAAGCCTCACATCGTGCAGCGGATCGTTTCGGCGTCTGGTCTATTTTTTCCAAGAGTATCCTGCGTCAATTCTGGCAGGATGTTACGTCAAGACACACAAGCATATCTGGTCAGTTTTTAAAATATAACCCATTTTTCACAATAAAATACCACGATTGACAAGTGCAATTATAGTGATGAAAATAAACATACAATCACAAACAAACAAACAGACATACAACACACAGACATAAACACACAGATCAATGTATTGGGCCGACTATAGTGCATGGATGGGGTTGATGGGTGTCTGATGATGGCTAAAAAAAAACTCTAAATAACCACAGCTGAGCAGAAACACCTGTTGACTTTCATGGAGAAAAAAGTGTCATGTGTGAACTGGAGGTTAAGCGGATACCGCTCGACCACCACTACACAGCGCATCGGTGTCCGGCGTTAGCCTGACTCCAGTAACGAAGAAATCCGGCCGTACAGTTTAGATCCAGATTCCAGCTCAAACAAAGACGTTCATGGATCTATTGGTCTGCATCAGAATGGGGCGGAGCAGGGACCTTACGGCTCACCGTAGGAGCATCTACGTCACAAGCTTTTCAAAAGAGCATTTTTTTGTCTGCTCCTGATTCACAACTTGAATAAAGACATTTTATTTCTGTAGATTATCAGAAAATGCCACGAGAAATTGTTATAAAAAAAATCATAAATATGACAAAATCAAATCAAATCAAATGATATTCTGGCTTAATAACTCAACAGAAAATTCACTTCTTTACATTTTTCTCATGGATTATGTGTGTTTAAAGCTAAATCCAATCTAAAGTGAAGGTCATCTGCTTTACTTTTGCTTGGTTTTGTTGACATTTATCCTCTTTTTAATAAAAATGTTTTTGCTAAATTAAATTAAACACTTTTTGTGCACATTTGTAGTTTTTCTTCTTTAATGATGTTTTCAATGCAGCATTGTGCATTGTGCACTGACATATGATGAGAGAAGGAGGTATCTGCAAACATCTAGGACTAAAGGGGAATAGAAATGCACTACAATAGATCTGCTGTCAACCTCATATTTATTCTATTTAAAAAATCTGGAGGAAAAAAAGTGTTTGCACCGTATTGACACAGAAAAACATGAAATTACATAAAAAAGCAAAGCAATTTCCAAAAGATCCTTTCAACATTTAAATGCATTAAACATTTAACCTTGTTTTTTTGTTAATTTATCTTACAAAGAACAGTCATTTTTTTGCGTATAAAAGCTAATTCAAATCTACCTTTGATGTTTTTTCCATTAATTTTTTCAAGTCTTGCATCTTCACTCCCTTTAATGCTTATTTTGAAAAAGACTTCATGCACAGAGCGAGTCTTGGTAGAGCGGCGGAGACGCTCACAGCTGCTGCAGGACGACCCAACCATCGCCGACTGCCACATGATGTGCTGGAAGTGCGACATCTCCCACAATGCTCTCGCCGCGCTGACGTCAACCCAGTGTGGCTGGAGCCGGTTTAGCGCGTCACCGTAACAGTTGTGAGCTTAGCAGAGATTTAAGCTCAAAAACGTTTGACACAATTGTGGTTTTCAGGGAACACTCTCGTCAAAGTCAGAAGGAGATGAGCAGGAACAGGAACGTGAGCCTGTTATGAATAAGAACTAGATCTCAGTCATCAGTGGGACCATAAGGTTGATCCTCATCAGAGATGATCAGCCTGTAGAAAGCAGGAACTTAGTGACCCTTTTATAAAGACAGGTCAAATATGTGGCAGCTGGAATGTTCAAGGATTCATTTCTAAAAGTTGAACCTTTGCATTTCTTTTATTTTTTATTGCACTTTAAGATTTAAATTAAGCATTAGCACTAAATAAACTGCATTAAAACAAATAAAACTGAATGTAATCAAACAACGCAGAGAAAGAAAGTGTGAAAAAAGTTGTATTTACCTCATCTAGATGTAGACCAGCGGTTAGCAACCTTTAACACTTAAAGAGCCATTTGGGAAGATTTTTTACTGACCACAACCTGGTAAGAGCTAGACATCCTTTAGAAAAATAATACTTTGTATTTATAATATTGGTATTTTATGATGAATATAAAGAAACAATTATTTTTTGGCATAAATAAAGCAAACTTTAAGGGAATTTTCTTTCCCAAATAGGAAACAGTTAATAACTTTTAACAGAGGTTCACAAGACTTCCTTTCAAAATAAAAGACTTCATCCTCTCAGTGGAACAAATCTAGTGGTAGGTAGTGTAATGTCAGCAATGAAAAAATATATATAGAGAGATTTTTAAACATTTGTGGTGCTTCTTAGGCAGACATTCATAAATCTAACTATCTCAAATTAAAACAGCTGATTAACTGTATTTTTTGAACCATGAGGCAAATCGGTTATCAAACCACTATGGCTACTGTGCTGTGATAACTTATTTTACATTACAGTGACTTTTTAAAACTAAAGTCTTTGTATTTTTCTTTAACCAGGGAGCCACAATGGAGGAGCTCTGAAGCTTCAGGTTGCTGACCGCTGGTCTAGACTGAAGAGAACATTTCTGATTTAAAGTTGTAATGAAGCAGTTCATTTTTAAAATACTGACTTTTTTTCTTTTTTGGAGCCCCAGATTGGATTAATATAAGACTAAAAGTATTTATCGTATAAAATTACCCTGCATTAATTTGACTGTAAAAACACAGTTTGAAATAGTTTGTAGATTTTTTGTTGGAGGATGAAGATTCTGGAGTGAGAAGATTCGTTCATAAATGCAAATGCAAGTCAGTCCATCAGCTGGTGTACAGGACAAACTAAAGTAACCAAATACCAGATCCTAAAATACTATAAAAAAAGGAAAAAGTTTTAACTTAGACTCTAAAGGCTTCACTGACATCCAAGAGTCAACACGAATACAAACAGAAACTTTTACTTTTCACTTTTTACAGTGTAGCTCCTGAATCTAGAGAAATCTTGTGGCACCTCTAAAGAGAGAAATGTGTTTTTCCAGTGAGTTAGACATTATAAAATTCTGATAATGAAAACATTAGAGAAAATATATATAAAGACATAAATTTTCCAGACTCAGAAGATAGATCAGTATCTTATCTAAATACCCAGATTCTTCAACCAATCTAACACATATTTTGACAGTTTATTTGACAGACTTTGATACATTTTTCACAAACTCCAGTCGGAACTCTTAAAGTTATTTATCAGTTAGTGAGAATAAAGATTTTAAATACCTTCAACACCACTGTGGCCACATCACCGAGTGGCAATTTATCCAAGTAAATAATTCAAGCATGACTCATTAGTCCTCTCTGCTCTGACTGCTGGTGGACAAACACGAACACTCCTCGTTTCTAAAGGGTCTTTGCAGAGCCTGAACGCACATGCAGATGAGCAGATTCCTGATGATTCTTCTAAGGGTTGACCTATCGGGGTTCAGTCACAGATCAAGACAAGACGGGACCTTAGACTTGGATAAAACAAAACTAAACTGTCAAGCTCTGTTCTGGAGTTTAGTGTTCAACCTTCAGCTTCAGCACATTTGTATGGCTTTGGAATGTAAAACATGTGTTTTAATCTTTTTCTTTAGTCTCCTTTTGCTATAAACCACCAGCGGTTAATGTTAGAATATTTTATAATCTTTCATTTCAGCCACTATAGGGCTCAGTTACACAAGTCTCCCATTCTACTTGAACTGGTGAAGTTACAGTTATGGATTTACTTGCAAGTGGAAAATCCCAAGCAAACTGATGAGGAATTAGTAAAAAAAAGACAAATAAAGGAAAAGAGAAACTAAGGCAGAATCCAAATTCTTCCACTATACTCCTACGTCAAAAATAATCCAAACTACAATAAAATAAGAGGTAATTTAAGGAAAACTGCCACCTTATGTGATGAAACAAAAGAAATAACTCATGATACAACTCAGATTCTTGGTGTGTTACTTTTTGTTACATGTTCTTTCTGTGGTTTCTGCTCCAAGAAGGCAATACTTTCAGTAGAAGTGCAGAAGTTGTAACTGAATATTTTACATGTCATTAACATTTTCAACAACAGTTTATCTGGTCCAGAATGTCTCCACGACAATTCTCTCTATGTTGAATTGGGGATTTTAAATAACTGAATATTTGGTTTTCAGATTCCGATTCCTTCAAAATAAAAAATATAAATCACTTGTTTTGTTCTCAAGTAGATTATTTATTTGGGTAAATTTGGAGCCGAAGCACACGTTTGCATTAGTAGACGTCAAAATACTAAATAATTAACCTGACAAAAGGCTTCTGCACATTTTTTATGATTGTATTGGCCCATTGGAGTTGATTTAGCAGAGAAACTGAAAGTATCCTTTTGACAGCAGTTCATCAAAGGTTTTTGAATAGGATTGACACGTTTCCACTGCAGGAGTCAAACTGATTTCCTCCAGAAAAGTGTTATAGTAAAACAGAAATAGGTAATGTCATTTTAAAGCAAAGCATTTAAAAAAAAAAGCTTGAAAAAATGAGGTGAAAACCTAATTTTTCATTCATTTTTAAACTTTTTTTTTCGGTGAGATAGTTCAGCATAGTCGACATGCGTTATGTTATAGTTTTTGTTGTCGTTAACCTTTTCTTTCGGTGTAGGCTGACTATGACTCCTCCCAGCTGATCCACAACCTCACCTGATCACCTGATTTCACAGCGGTCAGCACTTCCTTCATTTAGTTTGCTCCTCAATCAAGTGGACATCTTTCTGTATTCAGTGTTGATTCGTTTTTTATGCTCATCCTGTGTCTGTCAGCTCAGCCTGCGTCCTTGATTTTGCCTTTTGACTCGTTTCGGAGCCTCTTTCGCTGCATCTGGATCCTCGTCGACCAGCTTGTGACAACACGAGATGTTTACACGAGGCTTTGAGCTTCAACCTGAAATCCAAACAGGTCTGAGGAGACCTGCGGTGGAGCAAAACTGCTATGGTCTCCAGTTTATCTGCACACAAACGAGATTTAAGATTCGTCTGCTAAAACTCTAAAGCTTAAGACCTTAAGTGGGTAACTTCTGGATTGATGCTCACTTGACAAAGCTAACAGTCCCGACAGTTCACCTTATGACCGCCGCTTTTTAAAAGTCCCACTCCGATCATCTTTGATCCATTTTCAAATCATTCCCAAACCCTTTTAATTCAATTCTATTTCTATACCCCAATATGACTAAATGACTGCCTCTTTTTAATCATGATTATGCAATTTTTAGCCAAAAAAACTGTCTTTCTAATGTTGTTGTCCAGGACATAGCTTCTGCAGAGCAGCAAGCAGGATAGTGGGAGAGTTCTCTCCCACTTTCCTACAGCCCCTCACATTTTGCTACAGAATAAACTAAATCCTGCCGTTCAGTTTAGATCCAGATTCCAAAGACGTTCACGGATCTATTTGTAAGTAAGTGGATGCATCGGATTAGGGCGGAGCTTGTGGCGCACCCATCTTATTTTCTATGTCACAAATATGATCTTTTTCAAATGGCCTTTTTTCATCTAAACTTGATTCATAACAATTTGAGTAAAATAAATCTCAGAAATGCAATTTTGAGCTTAATTTTTAGAATTTACTTGTCACAAGAACATTTTAAAATAAGCCTTAAATAAGCCTCCACATAAAACAGCCAGTTGTTCAGATTTACAGCAGTTTTAATAAATGTATTTTAATGATTTTTTTTTTTCTCTGTTACCTGTTGTACTGATTCCGTCCTCTTTAGACTTAAGTTAGTCTTCAAACAAATAACCATTAAGATGTCAACAGAAGTTCCTCGTTTGCTATTAAAACATTTGTAGGTTAACCGTTTCAGGTCAAACGCGTGTCCTCTGTCACACTTCTGGAACAAAGAGGTCAAGAACATCAAGACTATTTATACGGAGCGGGAATCAGAGCTGCAGGAACACGTGCAGAACGTCCTGCCTGTTGGCCTAAGGGTAAGGTGGCTGCCACCGGGGGGGCTAAAGCACGGCGGGGGGGCGGCAGCCTGGCAGGAATCACGGCTCCTACTGTTCAGCTGTACGACCTCTGGAAAGTGTCCAGCTCTGCTTCTGGAAGACAACACCGCCTCACCTTTCACATTTAAAAAAACCTCAATGCACCATGCAATTAAAAACTGCATAATTCACCGTTGTGTCTGCAGGTTGAATACCAACAGCATCGAGATCCTTGGACTCTACATTTGGGAGTAAGGTAAAGGGAAACAGTTTTTGGTTCACACTTCACTTCTAAAATGAATTTTATGCTGGTTTCAAAAGAGGGATGCCACAGTTAGTCGACTAATTGACTATTAAAATAGTCGACGACTAATGTAATAGTTGATTAGTCGTTACTTTATATTGTATGGAGTCAGAGTGTAGTAAAATTGAAAGTTATAATGGCATTCTGCTAGCTTTTTGGACTATTTTGGCATTTATTTAGTTTTTTTAGGCTATTTTGGAGTTTAGCTAATATTTCAGCTACATGCTAGCTGTTTGGGCTAATTTAGACTGTTTTTGTTTATAGGCTATCTTTGAATGTAGCTAATATTTCAGCTATATGCTAAGTGTTTTGGCTAATTTAGGATTTTTTTCACTTTTTTAAGCTATTTTGGAGTTTAGTTAATATTTCAGCTGCATTCCAGCTTTTTCGGCTAACATAGTTTTTTGTTTTGTTTTTGTTTTTTAGGCTATTTTTGAATGTAGCTAACATTTCAGCTACATGCTAGCTGTTTTAGCTAATTTAGGCTTTTTTGTTTTTTTATCTTTTAACGTAGATAATATTTCAGCAACATGCTAAGTGTTTTGGCTACGTTTTTTTTTTTTTTTTAACTTTTTAACGCTATTTGGAGTTTAGGTAATAATTCAGTTGCATTCTAGGGTTTTTGGCAAATTTATTTTTATTTTTCATTTTTGTTTTTTTAGGCTTTTTTTTTAAAAAATGTAGCTAATATTTTTGCTAATTTAGAATTTTTCATTGTTTTTAATAATTTGGAGTTTAGCTAATACTTCACCTGCATGCTAGCTGTTTTGACTAATTTAGGTTTTTTGTTTATCTTTCAATGTAGTTAATATTTCAGCAACATGCTAAGTGTTTTGGCTTATTTTTTCACTTTTTTGCCTATTTGGAGTTTAGGTAATATTTCAGCTGCATTCTAGCTTTTTTGGCTAATTTATTTTTAATTATTATTTTTGTTTTTTAGGCTGTAGCTAATATTTTTGCTAATTTAGAATTTTTTTTTTAATATAATCTGGAGTTTAGCTAGCTGCATGCTAGCTGTTTTGGCTAATTTGGGATTTTTCAGTTTGTGGCTAATTTGGCATTTAACTAATATTTTAGCCGGCTATCAGCTTTAGTGATTTCAGCAACTTCAACTATCCACTTCAGCCTTTTTAACTATCAATCTAAGCATCTTCATCTATCGTCACTAGCATTTTCATCTGCCAGATTCTGCTTACAGCATTCACTCTAGCATTATCGCAGTTAATGCCATACATCTAGATTTTAGTTAGTTAAAAGCTAATGCTGGTTAAGATGTGTGTTACATTTACTTTAAGCATGACCTGATTAGTCGACTAATCTGAAAAAATAATGGGTTATTAGTCGAGTATTAAAATAATCGTTCGCGGCAGCACTACTTCAGAGTAACACAACCCTCCCAGAAAAGCAGTGGCAGTTTTTAAATACAGGACACGGCGATCATTAATGACAACGCTGCAAAATCTCACTTCCCAACTGAGCAATGTCAGCACAAAAGAAGCATTGTGCCCCGAGAAATGAAAGTAAGCTCGACGGGAGAGCTATCACTGACTATTAAAAGTCTGGCCTAAAGGTGAAATCGTATTATTCTATTTTTCTCCTCTCTTAGAAAATGGATGGCAGGTACAGCACTTTTTCCCCCCATCCTTTGTACCGAATGCCTCTTCCCACTCCTCCAATTAGAAGATAGCAGTAAAGTACAGCAGACACTAAGCTGCGATAGTGTAATTGCCTACTACAGACGGCACAAGTGGAGGCAGAGCTGCCTGGAGGGGCGCAGCATCCGGACTCTCAGGGACATTAGCGGACATTTCTGATGATCTAAATCCCGTCTTTTGCTTAACAGCTACACTTTAATTGTCACCGGCTCTGCCAATCATTGAGTCCTCCTCAGATTCCTCCTTGTCCTTGGTGAGAAGATAAATCTATGAGACAACAGCCAGACATTTCAATGACTAATGGACCTGTGGCTACGCGCCGCTGATTATTCTGTGCCGGACGGAGACGCCTCAAAAACAACAAATGAATATATGCAAAGTTGGAAGTGAAATGTTGAATGACATTTTTGTTATGCTAATTATGCTTTTCCCCCCAGGCCAGAGGAAAATTTGCCGAACAATATGTCCCTCCTTTAGTCTCTGCAAAGGCAGACAGACAGCACAACAAATCAGATGATGTAGCTGCGGTTTCTCTCAGCCAGAAGTGTCTTTGAGTCAACTCGGCTCGGTGGAGTAAAAGCGCTGTTTTGTGGGCTGTTTGGATCGAATGCCAGCAGACACCCACAGCTTAATGATCGGTTAATCTCACAGGAAAACAGTTACCGGTGTTCGGCTCGGCTGCAGCTCACAGCCAGGGAAATGCTGTAGTGGGTTTTGATGATGAATGAAATTTGACATTTAAAGAATTGCAGTTCTGCAGCATCCAAAGCGCCACAGAAATACCACTAGATCACTATCAAAGGTTAATCCTGCTTTAACCTGAACCACGCCCAGAATTCAAGTAAAAAAAACACAAAAAACCTGATTTCTAATTACATTTTGGAGTAAAATTCTCAAAAAAGATACTATAAATATCCTGATCTAAAATTAAGCACACAACATAATCTACAAGCTTTTAAACTTATATAATTATTAAACTAATCAAGTGATGTTCTTGATATTTTCTGTGGATCTCCTCTCTATAAAAAGCTTTTATTAATATATATAAATGATCAATATTCTCTTCATGACAGCAAATACCTTCTTCTGCTTTTATTTAGTTTTGTGTTCAAGTCATTTTGTAAGAAATAAGGGCAACTTCGTTTAAATCTGGATAACATTTTTAGACTGACTCCAACAAAGAATCTGAAATCACAAATTCCTCTCTGCAGGAATTTTTTTTCTTTAATAATCAGACCAACTTTTGGGTTGTGATTAATCACATTCATGCACAACTAATTGCAAAAATGAACAATTATTGCATCCAGGTAAATGTATTCAATATGTTGCTTTTGAACAAAGAGGAGCCAGGGATTTTTTTTCTTTCATTTTTATTGTCTGAAATGTTTTAATTCATCAAGTGTTTAGTCAGAGGTGTAACTTGTGAGTATAAAACACATTACAGTAAGTTAAGAAGAACTCTTTTCAGTCTGCTGTATTACTCCAACAAAACAAAGATACAAACATAAGAAACGAACTTTGTGTTTATTCGGTTTAAATGGTCCAGGTGAATACTCGATTCTGATTGGCTGCTGGGTGTGGATGCACACTAAAAAAAAAAAAAGAAAAGTTCTGGTCACAGAGCTAATATACTCACATAGTTAAAATACTCAGTAATAGGTGAATTTTTTTCTCTCAACTGAAGCTTTACTCAGCATTTATCTCTTTTCCTTGTCACTGCAGTTGAGGCTCAGCAACTTTATGACATCACAACGTGAGGACATTCTCGTTTTTGTGGGTTGGGAGGGGCTGGTGCTCATAGAGCAGGTTTTTAGAGGAATACTTAAAAATGTGTGACTGGATCAAAATATGTTGTTTTTTTTAAATTAATTAATACTATGATTTATCAAAAACTCAAAAAAGATGATATTTCATGAAATAGGCTCTTTAAAGCGGGGGTCACCAAACTACGGCCCGCGGGCCGGATCCACCCCTCCTCCACATTTGGCCCGGTCCCCCAAACCGTTTTGGCGAAATTAAACCTTTTTTTCAGTTTTTTAGGCTAATTTGACAACATGCTGTCAGTTTTGGCTAATTTAGGCATTTCTTCAGCTTTCTTTTTTTTCTTTTGGCTAATTTAGAGTTTAGCTAACGTTTAACCTACATGCTAGCTGTTTTGGGCTAATTTAAGTTTTTTTTTCAATTTTTTGGCTAATTTGGAACTTAGCTAAAATTTTAACGTTATGCTAGTTGTTTTGGCTAAATTAGAAATGTTTCCAGTTTTTTAGACTAATTTTGCATTTAGCTAATATAGCAGCTACCTGCTAGCTGTTTTGGCTATTTTGCGCTTTTTTCTTTTAGTATTTTAGGCTAATTTGGAGCTTAGCTAATATTTTAGCTTTACGTTAGCTGCTTTGGCTAAATTGGACAGTTTTCCAGTCTTTTGGGCTTATATGGCATTCAGCTAACAGTTCAGCAACATGCTAGCTGTTTTGGCTAATTTAGAATTTTTTGTGTTTTTTGGCTAATTTGGCACTTCGCTAATATTTTAGCTAACTATCAGCTTCAGTGTGTTTAGCTATCAATATAAAGCATCTTGAATGAAATGGTTTATTTCAAGCAATCAGGAAAAATACATGAAAGAACACAAATTGAATTACAACGAGATCACTTGAAAGGGAGTGGGAGGAAGCGAACTTATATAATCCCACTCTGGCTCGACCATACCATTTTCTCTACATGAATTATCAATATCCATGTTCAGGATTTAATATCAAATATTTATACTCTACAATCATATATTCAGGTTATAAAGGATCATTAATATCACTGATGTAATCAAATTTCAAAAACATCCACAGACAATCATTTATATTTATTTATAACAATAATCTTATCGAAGGTAATGCTATATATATCTAGTTTTTAAAATGTTTTTGTATTATTTTTGCTGTGAAGATTACAGAAATTAATTTGTTTAAATTTGTCTATGTGTGGCTTTCTGGAAAACCATAAATCTTTAAGATTAGGCTGATTGTTACACTTTTTCTGTTAGCCTTAAACCCGATCCGGCCCCCCATCAGAGAAGAAAACAGTCATGTGGCCCTCACGAGAAAAAAACTGTGGACCAGTGCTTTAAATGAATGTTTGTGGCACATTTTATTTGGTATGAGTCGTCTACTGAAAGCACCCCGATGCCTCAGCAGCGCCTTGATAAAGAATAAAAGATATTCTTCAAAATTCCTCTAAACTTTGAGAGAATCCTGCTGTTGTTCTTCCTTTCAGTTTTAAAGTTTCCTCAGGAAAAGGAGGAAACTCTTGTCCATCTTGTGTGGATCAACCACACTGAGCTGCAGATATTCTTGAAGAGAACGCTGCGCCACAGCCCCACACTCACTCTCATCACCTCTGATACAAAGACGCTGAAGATGGAAGCTTCTCAGCACAAAGAGAATAATGTCTTTCCTGTCTCCAGGTAAATGCCCCAGCCCATCATGAGAAACCAGCCCAGTTTTGTAAGGCTGATAACTATAATACCCCCACTCCATCCCGCCGACAACACTAAAGCAGAGCAGACAGGTGGACATTAACTCAGCCGCCCAATTAGTGGGTGCTTTTAATCATGGAGGAGTCAGCCTGGATTGTTAAAGCAAAAAGGACACCATTAGCACATTCTGCTTCCACTACCTCTTTGACAGAGGTGTTAAGGGCAAAAAAGAAAGATGACAAGTAGTTTTGTACATTTCACTAAAGTACACAATGTTGACACATAAGAAAACTGCGCTGTAGTATGAAAGATGAAGAAAAGGCTCAGCGGAAGTGGAAAAAATGGAAAATGAGCCGGTTTAAGGTGGTCCAGTAAGGATCTTTCTTAAAGTTTTAGTTTCCAAGAAAATAAAAAATAACAATAATTAGAGAAAGAATTGAGAAAAACCTGCAGATACAGCCAAGACTTTTGCTTCTGGACGACTCCTGTCATGTCTGCAACAACCAGGCACCCAGAATGCAATGGAAAAGACAAGGATCATGGATGGAATCGCCTGCAGAGGTGCGGTCTTTCTCTAAGGTATGTGGGCGTTTTTTCAGCCAAAGAGAAGTCAGACAATGACTTTCAAGAGAACTGCACAGAATCTGACTGCAGAGGCTGAGGGGTTGAAGGACTGATGGGAGCATCTGAGATCTTCCATGGACGTCAGATCTTCCTCTTTCAGGTTAGTATGACTGCTCCCCAACTAAATAAACTTACACCATGCAGTGGCTTTGTGGAATATGTGACTGTAGCCAAAGGGTGACATGCACAACTCACACATGGATTCAATGTCAACCATTAAGCCACGCCTATCCCTCTGAGCACATTGATGCTTATTCTTAAATAACTAATAATCAGTGAATAAATTGCCATAGAGGATGTCTCGATCTCAACGTCATTTTTATTCATAGATCTCACTTTAAAAATTACCTTTAAATGGCCAAAGTAAGAAAAAAGAGACCAAGAACTTCCATGTGATAACAGTGAAAACATAAAAGTATCTAAAACGTTAAAAAGCTGCTCCCCACCACCTGTTCAGGTCGTAAGTGTTTTTTTTCTTTGTTTTTGAAGACTGAAAACTTGAGTTGTAAATATTGCAGCAGATCGGATAAATATGCTGGAGTCAGAGCACCAAAAACAGCAAATGAAATCTTAAACGTGACCCTGAAATTAACTGGAAGCCGGCAGAGAACAGTGAGCACAGGGTGATGTGATCTTTTGTTTCCTAACAATGTTCTTTCTAAGCGGCTGCAGACGATGGAGGGATGACTGATCCAGACCTTCAGAGAGTGTTACGATAGTTCAGCTGAGACATGATAAGTGGATGGATGACTCCACTTCCTTTTCTGGGGAAATACATGTATCAAAAGTTCAAATATATTCATTTTTATGTTACATATCGTCGCATTTGTAAGGCGACTGCATTTCAGAGGTGAATAGCAACAGATGTTCAGACAGAATTCATCAAATATTTTTATTTTTCCTCCATCTTTTTAGAAATATTTGACAACACAAGAAATTGAATAATATCCTATAGAACAAGCTATAGGAATAGATTTATCTTAAAGCTAGATATGTGAAGCTTTAAGTCATGGATGGGCTGCGTGGTCGAGGTCAGACCGGGTCATGATGGGATGCATATCGTTTAGGCAACAGTACGAATGTGATATTCTTAATGAAGTTGCTGGATCCTATACTTTGGATGATGCTGGTTTGACTTCTTCACGTTTAGGCTTCACACGACTTTCAGCTCATATTTCCTTTTATTCTGTATTCTTAGTCTGTTTGCTTTAAAAAATGAAATTATTTTAGCTGCAACTATTATCCTACATAATTATAAACGGTTTGGTTAACCCGAGTCACGAAACCACTTCCACATTCACTAAGTGGCTGCTGTTAAAGGACCTAAATCATTGTGCAGAGCTAATGCACTGCTCGGGTTCTCATTAACATATGTGTGCCATGAACACCACTGCTTTAATATCCATTTGATATTCCAGTTTTTTTATTTTATTGTATTTTTTTTTGTTTAATGGCCCTTATGACAATTTTTTTTCATTTTAAAAAACATTCCCACAAGTGTTTTAATTATGATTATAACGTTTTTAACCAAAATTCTTCAACCTGAATGTCTTAAAAAGACATTTTACATGTTGATCTGAAGCCTCTGCTTCAAAAATCTCATATGAGGGGGCGTGGCTTTTGGAGCTCCGCCCCTCATTATGATAGCTCTGCGTTTCAATAGTGTAAATCTTCATAAAAACATCCATCAGTCTGGGTAATGTCCAGGGGTATGGTTCTGATCCGAGGAAGTGAAGATCTTCATGGACAGAACTTCCTCCAAAATCCTGATTCTTTCTCCTTCCAGTTCACCAAAGACTCTTTTAGCTAATTCTCCAATGTTTATTGACTGTGATCAATACATTCAATCATTGGTTTCTCAGAGTTCTTGATAAAATAATCAAAGCTAACATCAAAATGCTCTTTCATTGATTTACAATCCTTTCCAACTGCGGTCAAATGAGCCGCCGTTCACATTTCCGTGGTCACATCAAGAAGCTCCGTGGAGTCTGGTGGAGATTTTCCAGCGTTCTCAGTCCTGCTACCGTAAGTATTGGATGAAACTCACACCAAAAATCCAGTGATGCTGATTTGACCACAGAAATGTGAAGGGCGGCTCATTTGACTGCAGTCAATGTGAAGATACCATCTTCTCTTCTCCAGAACCTGAACTAGACACTAGGAACAGATGAGGGTTTAGTGCATGTGCAGCAGAGCTGTTGATGGAAAGAAGATCATTCATTCAGACAGAGTCTGTCCAAGACAGTTTGGTTGATTTAAATGGAGAAATACTCGGAAATGCAAAAACAAAATGATTTCTTATTGAATCTGTTCTCTTTCATGAGAAAAATGCCACACAGACATGTTAAAAAGAGTTTTTATTTTTATTTTTTGGGGGCTTGCTCCATTTTTATTTTTTTATTTTTTTTATTAAAGTACAAAAGAAGTGATGAGCCTCACAACCTGAAGTCGCATTAGTTCTGCTTCTTGTTGTGGGTGCCTACATGAGCTTGAAGCCTCATAGCTGTAAAAGAATTTGGTGTTTCCAAAAATAAAAAAAGTTCCAGTTCAAAGAATGCTTCAATCGGAATCTCTAACACAGCTCCCAAAGAGGTTCAGTGAAGTTATTCGGCTTCCAGCTCTGATAACTTTATGTACTAGTTTATACAAACATGTTTTTTTATACAGTTTAAGGTGCAACTTTATTGCTTTTGAGACGGATTTCATTTGGTTTTTGGTCCCCGTCTTCAGATTGACGTCCCGCACTGCCAGTTTTACCACGACTCGACTGACTTCCAACAACTCCAGCAGGAAAGTTTATGTCCGTGATTTGGCTGAAGCCAACCGCCGGGCAACAGGATTATGGGAATATTAAATGTGAGGAGAGAATACACAGTTGTCCGCTTTAAAACCCTAAAAGTCAAAGGGAATGGGCGAGAGTGCGGGCCGAACAGATGAGCCGTAGAAAACCCTCATAACCCTCAGGAGCACATTTCTACTCTCCTTAAATGAGTTTATTGTTTTAAGTTACATTCAAAGCCCTCATTATTTTTTTCCATATTCATTTTATTGCTTTGTATCGATGTTTAGAGGGTTTTGTAAAAGCAGAGAAGCCCCGCCTCCTCTTGCTTCCTCGGTGCAAACCCGTCTCATTTTCTTTGCCACCACAGAGACAATTTATCACCCCAGCCGCCTTAGTAATAGTGTCTGACAGACCGACGAGGCTTCTCTTCGGAGAATTATCATAAACATCGGTACATTGATCAGCAGGATTCTAAATAGCATGTGGCTGACGCACAATTTGTTTGTGTGAACAAAGGAAAATGGACACATTACGGGCTTGTTTTTGTGTCTGTGCACACAAACTGAAGCAGCGAGGAGTGATGGGAGCTTATATCTGATGAATTTAACTGTCTTAATGCTCATCAAAAACACTCAAATCTAAAATGGAGAGTCTGAAGACATTCAAAGTAATAGGATACAGGCGAGCAGTAAATGGTAAAAATCCTTCAGTATCTGAGCAAAGTCGCTTCAAGGTGATACCTGTGAGAATAGGATCCTCGGACCTATTGACTGGCTTCATTATTAATTCAGCTTCGAGCTTCACTGAGCGGCAGCTTTAATTCAGAGGCAGAGATGAGAAATTGGAACAGCTGGAGGTGTAATCCTGTGGTTGTTCTCCCTGGCCCCCCCTGTCAATACCAGAACCGAAGAGAGATGGAGGTTGCAGCCTACATATCGAGTCAAGTCAGACTGACAGTAAATGCAACTAACCGTGCTTCTGCACACGCTCTCGCTCTCTTTCTGCCTTAGAAATCCCGCCGGGAAGCAAATGATGCAATATGGCAAAAAAGAAATAAAGCAGATGATTATTAAGAGTCCGATTTTTTCTGTTTTTAGGGCGAGGAAGTTTGTGTTCAGCCAGAATTGTTAGAGCCAAAGTGTTATTAAAAAGTGAGACAACAGCTGCTCCCCCAACAACAAATGCTCCCTGTAAAGTCGCAGCTTTGATGTCTTCCTCTGGCAGCACAGACTTTACAAATTATCCGCCAACCGCATTACATGGAATGACAGGGCAGTGTCTCAGTGCCACCGGCGGCCATGCCTGCCTGCCGAGCAGAGAGCAAACATTACCGCGCCGTCCGCTGGCCGCGATAAGGTAGGGGCGGTCTAATGACTGCCCCCAACGGTCTGTCAACACATCTATAAAACGTTATTACTGTTCAAGATAAAGCGGCGTGGATGGAGGAGGGCAGATGTACAGATAGAAATACATGTCAGCTTTGGCGGAGCTAAACTTTCAAGACGCTTCAGACGATCCGTTTCTGCAGCCACTCCAACCCTCCTCGGTTTGTTAAAGACCCACTCCAGGGAAAATGGGTTTTAGCAATGATGAAGAAAATCAAGCATTTTCTCCACAAAGCTAGCTCCTTAAGCTAGCCTCAGAGATCGAGTCGTTTTACTCCCCGGTATGAAAAGAGTTCATAATAAATAACTAATGTTTCTTAAATAATTTGTGTTCCAAAGGTAATATATGATCATTTATATGGAGATAGTTTACTCTGAAGAACTTAAGAAAAGCATTTCAGAATTATAAAATGAGCTACGGACTCAAACTTTCCTACTAAGTTCTAAATGGAAACACTTCAGCAGCACTCACTGCGACGGCTCCAAAACCCAAACGCTCTAGATCGACCACAAACGGAGGTTGTGTCCAACCCCCCACTCACTATATAGTGCGTTCGCCATTTTCTAGCGCTGTTTGAATCTACTAATTCCAAAATCGAGTGCACTAGACATTTCCCAGAACTCTTTGTGAAAAACTAGATAGTCACTAGATTAGCGAATAGAGACCACAATGCATTGCGGTTGAACAATTTCAAACAAAAAACGTGATTACCTGCAATATTTGAATAAACATCCACATTTTCACCATCCGAACACAGTGGAGTCATAAATAAACGTCGTGAAATGTTCGTTTTTATTCGATTTTCACTTTGTGAAATCAGTGACGTCATATCAGTGAACAGTAGTGAGCGTTGTGTCCGAATTACTTTTATAATCCAGCGCACTGTTTAGTCCCACACTATATAGTTTTTTAGTAGTTGGGGTGGGGGGGGGATTCAGACACAACCAAACTCTTCCCTTTACCAGCATTTAGGAACTTCTACAGTCAGAAATGTCTCTTTTTTGTGTTCACTAAAACCTGGAACAAACTACTCCAAGCCACAGGAATTATATCTATTTAAAAAAACGTTGATACTCTATTTAAAAGTCAACTGCAGCTGTAATCACTGACATTGTTCTAACTTCCCATCATGCTTTTTCCTCTTGAACTGTTTACGTCTCTTTTTTGTCTTGGTACGCATGTTGAATGTCTTGAGTTATTTGTTCTGCAGGAACCAGTTTTTAAACGGAGTCACGCCCGATTGCTTCAAATCTTTTTCTGTTTTATAAATGAATGAATGAAAAATCAGGAAGAGATGAAAAAATGAACATATTTCTGAAAATACACTGGACAAGCTACAAGCTACAAGCTCCCTGCTCTGCTCCATTCTGATGCATCCACTTACAGACGACTAGGTCATCACCCGAGGATCAAAACTGTCCAGTATTGATCTCCATTTTTGTTGCACAACTAATGTTAGGTTGAGGCTGTGAGGAGCTGTAAGCTATTGGGAGAGAGTGTAAAGCTTTTAGTTATAGGGGATAGAAAGGGGTGAACAGTTCCGCCCACAACTTAAAGGTGACTCTCGAATAAAAACTCCTGCCGCTCTGCAGGAACTATGTCCAAGAAATTAACATAGATTTTTTTGATTTTGGCTTAAAATAATTTAAAAAAACAACTGGGTATGCTTCAAAAATAGATGATCGGAGTGAGACTTCTTCCGCCCTGGGAAGCCTTACAGAGAGAATCGTGCCTGAAAAGTGAGCTGAGGCTTTTCCTGACGTTGTCGGGACTCCGGCACGACTGTCAGAGTAATTATCATGTTAAGCTGTGCTGCATTCAGAAGTCATTAGTGACGTGAAGATTACAGCCCTGATGAAAGGATGACATCCATGAAGTGATGCCTTGTCAAAACTGTCTCATTAATGCTCACAAAATATTTAATCTAGTTTTTTAAAAAATCAGCCAACTCTGAGGTGTAAACTTCAACATGAGGGCAGTTGGGATTCAGCATCACGTTTTATTTTTGCTTCATTTGCGTCTCGTGTATCACAAAATGATGAATCGATTTGATGTAAGGATGGTCACTCTGACCATGTGTCCTCATCTCATATTTTGTATTGATTGGAATGTGATACCGACGCCGCCCTCGTCCAACAGCATGGAGGAGAATCTATTAACTGACCGACACGTATCCGACTTTTTATGATGATGTTCAGCATTTAAGGTTTTCAGTGTCAGGAAAAACGGTTCTACTGGTTATCTTATGTCAGAAATAAAAGAAGGAAAATAATAGTGGTAGCAATTTGGAACAAAAAAATGCTAAAATATAATGTAATGTAAGAAATGTAGAACTTAAATATATATATATATATATATATATATATATATATATATATATATATATATATATATATATATATATATATATATATATGTGTGTTCATCTTGTGTCTTTACATAACACCAATTAAGTGATTGATAAATAGGTTTATTTTAAGCTTTTTTGCTATAAAACTAAGGAAAAAGACCATCAACTTTAAAACAACTTTAAAATCAACTTTAATTATTATTAATTAGTTAAATATTTATATTGAATGTTAATTGATTATTTTTTTATTTCTAACATATTTAGATTTTGATAATTTGCTTGAAAAGGAGTTTGAGTGAATACAATCCCGCCCATTACTGGATTTAATTAGGATAAACAGATTTAAATATTACACTTAAAATTACAATTACAAACAGAAGATGGTGAGGAAAACAACTTCAAAAAAGTGTCTTAAACCACAGAGGTCATTGTTACATGATGCGATTGATATTATTTATGTGGTTTATAAGATGGAAAGGATTATGTTTTGTATAAAGATGCAACGAAAAAAGATTCCAGGAAAGATGGAGGAGTTGGATGAGTTTGTAATATCTGTCGTATGTACAGTTGTAGACCTTGGGACTGCAAGGAAATCTTTTGCTCATAAAATATATAGAAAACACACCCCAAATGTTTATTAATTTTTTTTATTGTATTTTGTAAAAAGGAAAAACTAAAAACTGTTTTATTGTTTCAGTGATTTCTTTCTTTTTGTTCCTAATTGTTTCATGGCTTTATTTATATTTTATTTTCTGTCCAGCACTTTGGTTGCTACTGCTTTTAAAGGTGCTATATAAATAATAAATTGATTGATTGACAAAGAATTGAAAATAAAATATGAATGAGCACAGGACAAACAATTAAAAAAGCAATAAACTTTTGCAATACTTTTTAAAGATTGGCCTGAAAGCAGTAATTCATAAACAGAAATGAACTTATGTCGAGTTAACTCTAGTCCCAGTAATTCTTGTTATCAAAAAACATGTAACTGAGAATTATTAAACACATATTTTGATTCTAATCGCCAGAATTCTTCCAGAGTTTCACTTTTTTAACATTCAGTATATCCACTATACATTTTCCTTCTTGCATCTTTTTCAATTTTATTTTTTTTAATTTAAACTTTCATTTATAGGCAGGGCAGATTAAGAACAGTATTCTTATTTACAACTGCAGCCTGGCAAAAGGCAGGACCTTTTGAGAAAGAAAGAAAGAGGAAATACAACGATAAGGAATCAGAAAAAACACATTCTAAATTATGAAACCCTCAAATTGTTGGAATATGTAACAAAATGGTCATTAAATAAAAACTTAAAACATCCATGGATGAATCTATACACAAACACACATTTAAAACAGTTAATGTTATTTGTCCACGCCAATGTTATCCTCACATTGATGCAGAAATTCAGAACAAAAATCACAAATGTTTTAATGCTATTAGCAAAAAGTAAATGTCACCCATTGAAAATAATAAACTTCATCTCAAAACACTAATTCTTTTGCAGTATATTGCAAAACTGTTGGACTGATAATGGCTTAAAAAAGAAAAACACCAACAACCCTCTCCTCCATGTTTTTTCACTGAATTTTTCTGCAGATTATTTCTTTGCTCCAAGTTGGCTACAGGCTTGAAACCACGGAGACAAAACGTACCACTTTTGTTCCAGATCAGATCTTTTCTGCATCCCTCTGGGGATGTCGAGCCCGCATGAGCGCAGACATTACAAAAAAAAGAAGAAAAATCAAAGTGAGGGTTAAAAACAAAAAGGATTAATCCAGAAAGCTGAAAAGAATTTGTTTTCCTTCTCTATTTTCTGCAGAAACAATAACAGAGGAGAGAAATAAAAAGCCATAACATGAGAGCAATCACATCCTGCCGATGGAATCAAAGCTGAATCACATCAGCGCGTCCCAATCAGAGGGTGGCATGACATCTCTGCCATGTAGAAAATGGTCCAACACAAGCACAATGCAGCTGGAGAGCGGCACTCTATCACTATACGACTGCAGATTAATGGCTGAAAATGTCACAGGGAATAAGGTCATGCACCAAGAGACCTCGCTATGAAGAGACATCTGAGCACTTGTGAGTCGGAGCCGCGGCTCCACGGTCCGCCGGGAAGTCAAATGTGCTTCTGTGGAGCGCCGACTCGCATGCAGGCAAACACACACACTAACAGCGCCGTGTGACCTGCGTGATGAGGGGAGGCGGAGACGGCGGGGGGGCTGTGACATGGAACATTAGACATGAGTACAAGTAATTCACTGAAATGCTGCCCCGTCACCGCCATGGCGTCGCATTAGAGCTGAGACGCAGAACGCGGCGAGGAGAGTCTTCACCGTGAAGCACGATGCAGATGAAAGGAAGAATGAAGCCACGCCGTGTCAAACTCGGAAATGTTCAGGTTAACAAAGACCAGGCTGTGCCACCTTAAGAAAATGAGACTCAAACAGTGTGACATCAGGTATTTTAGAACATTTTGCTTTGTGCTGCGGCCAAATCAGGCCTTTTGTATCCGAATACGTCCAAATCACACACATATAAAGGCTGTGGACAAGCGTCTAAGCCACTTTAAACAGTAAAAGAGCCGTTTGGGCTCGTTTTGTACTGATCAAAACCTAGAAGGAGCTTCATAGTCCTACTTCAGCCTTTAATAAATTTGGATTTGCATTCCTGACCTTCTTTTTATGATAAATATGTCTATTTTTTGGCACAAACAAAACCAAATATACTAAAAGAATGCATCATCTCTCAAAATGTGATTTTTTCCCCCTCATTTTCAAAATAAAAGACGATCTTTGCCAAACAGGATCATCTCAGGGCAGCCAGTAACCAGTGCAGCATAAGATAATATGTGCATGTAATTCATCAAAGATTAAACTTTTTACCAAAGTTTTGCTCTGCATATAAAATCAACAAGACGTCTTCAGATCAACAGGGATGTAAAAACCTACATAGTTTATCATCTATGTGCATCTCAGCCATCATTTTTAAATTTAGCTAATCTAAATTAAATAAATGCTAATTAAGAAAATATCACTTTAAAAAAATGCTATTTTATTTTTCTTTAATTAATTTCTTTTTTATTATTTTCCCCCTCTTTGTTGACAGCAGTCTTAAAATGCTGGGTTTTGTTATTTTAGTTTGGGGTTGGTAGTCTTAGTTTGCAGGCTTTGTTTATTTGTGTGGGAGCAGCTGACTCTGACGGTAAACATGGCTGGATCAGCATCTCCATGACTTATTTTATGTTTGGCCAAGGAATGGAGAGATAAAAGAGCCACATGTGGATCTGGAGCCGCAGGTTGGAGACCCCTCGTCTAAACGTTAAGTGGTTAAAGACAGAAACCACAAACACTTACAGCTATGGTCAAGACATAATCAACAGATAATTGTGTATGAATCTCATTTAAATCAGGATTATGACCATGGCAGCATATATTTAGCCATAAAAGAGGACTCAAAATCTGGCGCAGATAACATAAAAGGATGCTTTCACACTGGTATTAAAGTGTGGATTTGGTTTTAAATGGTGGATTAATTTGATCTGCTTTCACCATTGACTGTAAATGAGAAATTGAGCGAATGAGTGTGACATCATCGGTAGAAAATGGTTACCAAGTCAATTCAGTCGCCATTTTTTCGCAATACTGACGGCGCCATGTTGTAAGTTAAACATTGTCAATGAGCTGGTCTGTGTAATCGTTACCATGGCAACCAGATATTTTATATATCCTCCAGATATATAAAAAAAACACAATACATTCAGTTAATGCAAATGGAATGGATATTATTTACTGAGCAAACCTTTTTAAAAAAGAAAGTAACAACCTGTGGCCAAAAACAAATCGTGAGCAGCATCATAAGGACTCTAAAGATCCCAGATACTGGGATGTTCTCGGTGAGCCGTTTAGATATCAGTGCAGCGGCTGAATACGTGACAGAACACATTCATTTTTGTTTGGAGGAATCCGTTCCCATCTGGACAGTTAGGTGCTGTGCTAAAAATAAGCTCCGGATTACCCGTGACCCGAAGGAACTCCCGAACAAAAGAAAAGAGCCTTCAGGGAATAAAATGAGAATTCAGGAAGGAGTTGTACAGCAACAGCTTAATACGGTGCTCCAAAAAGAGAAAGCTGAAGATTAAGCTTCTGCAAGACAATGAAGCAGGATGAATGGTCAGGAGTCCTTACATCCTTCAGGCCAATAAAGGATTTGATTTATGGAATTCTTGACCCAACGGACTGACATTATTCAGTGTTTTCAGCTGGAAACTCAAAGCCCTTCACCTTTGACCCCCGTCCCACAAATGTCACTCCAACCCTCCATTCACATGAGGTTGAGTAGAAAGAGCTATTTAACAGCTTTATGTTGCCACTAGAAATATGTGATTTTAGAATTAAATGTTTCTATTCCCAGAAAAATAGACGTAGCTGTAGAAGAGAAATCAAACCTTAGCTGGAAGTTTTCATCTACGCAGATGATCTGTGGTTGTATGTGACATGCTGAGTATCCTGAATGTTTCCAGTCAACTGTTCATGCAAATTTTAATACATTTTGCATATAAAAAACATAAATATGAAAATCTTGTTTAGCCTTTTGTAAATTCTCTACTGGAAATTGAAATAAAGTTATATGCAAGACAACGTCCCCAACATGAACTAGAAATGACCAAAGTTGTTAGTTAACAACTTTACTGACTTCACAAAAACAACAAATTTGACCTTCAAACTATGTCATCTGGCTAAAATATATTTATAATGAGAATGAATCTTTTATTTCGCCTGTAGTTCTGGTGTGTTGGTGATGTAGTACAGATCCACTGTAGTACATGTTCATGTGGTGTTGGAACATTTCTTGTTTTTTTTTGGACGTTTTTGTGTGTTTTATGTGTTGGACAGTCATTTTTTCGATAATTCAAACACCACATGAACGCAGCATTTCTCTAAACTTGTGTTTCTCCATGATGGACATTAATCCATTGGTCCAATTTGCACTAAAAGGAAAACAAAACCCTCAATTTGACTCTCCAAAAGTCCAAACAGAACTACAAAATGTTCTGTTTTAAAAAAATAAATACATTTATTTTCGATCAAGATTAAATTATGTTTTCATCCAAATTATATGTTATTTCTTTATTTTTATGAGGTGGATTACCAGAATCCACCATGGATCTGCTCCTAGTCTGGCCCTTCTCTCAAAATGTTAAACACTTTATGGCCCATGAGTTAAAAAGTTTGCCCACCCCTGTTCTAGATCATTAAACCTCAATCACACCCAACATGTCAACAAACACACAGGAAAAAAAAAAAAAAAGTATGTCAGTCCTTCCAGGATCTTGTAACATTTTTTACGATTGTTGCAAAAAAGATTGAAGCTTGTGACCACGTTTTAGTCAAAGTTGTGACTTTGTCAATAAAAATGTTCAGATAAA